>NW_027251434.1:1382837-1412607 GCF_044704955.1 Pristiophorus japonicus | reverse complement strand
TCTCTCACTCTCTCCCCCTGTCTCTCACTCTCTCCCCCACTCTCTCACACTCTCTCCCCTCACTCTCTCCCCCTGCCTCTCTCACTCTCTCCCCCTGTCTCTCTCACTCTCTCCCCCTGTCTCTCCCACTCTCCCTCACTCTCTCCCCCACTCTCTCCCTCACTCTCTCCCTCACTCTCTCCCCCACTCTCTCCCTCACTCTCTCCCTCACTCTCTCCCCCACTCTCTCCCCCACTCTCTCCCCCACTCTCTCCCCCACTCTCTCCCCCACTCTCTCCCTCACTCTCTCCCCCACTCTCTCCCTCACTCTCTCCCTCACTCTCTCCCCCACTCTCTCCCCCACTCTCTCCCCCACTCTCTCCCCCACTCTCTCCCCCACTCTCTCCCCCACTCTCTCCCCCACTCTCTCCCCACTCTCTCCCTCACTCTCTCCCCACTCTCTCCCCCACTCTCTCCCCCACTCTCTCCCTCACTCTCTCCCCCACTCTCTCCCCACTCTCTCCCCACTCTCTCCCCCACTCTCTCCCCCACTCTCTCCCCACTCTCTCCCCCACTCTCTCTCTCACTCTCTCCCCCACTCTCTCCCCACTCTCTCCCCCACTCTCTCACACTCTCTCCCCACTCTCTCCTCACTCTCTCCCCTGTCTCTCTCACTCTCTCCCCCTGTCTCTCTCACTCTCTCCCCCTGTCTCTCTCACTCTCTCCCCCACTCTCTCACACTCTCTCCCCCACTCTCTCCCTCACTCTCTCCCCCTGTCTCTCTCACTCTCTCCCCCTGTCTCTCTCACTCTCTCCCCCTGTCTCTCTCACTCTCTCCCCCACTCTCTCACACTCTCTCCCCCACTCTCTCCCTCACTCTCTCCCCCCTGTCTCTCTCACTCTCTCCCCCTGTCTCTCTCACTCTCTCCCCCTGTCTCTCTCACTCTCTCCCCCCACTCTCTCACACTCTCTCCCCCACTCTCTCCCTCACTCTCTCCCCCTGTCTCTCTCACTCTCTCCCCTGTCTCTCTCACTCTCTCCCCCTGTCTCTCTCACTCTCTCCCCCACTCTCTCACACTCTCTCCCCCACTCTCTCCCCCACTCTCTCTCACACTCTCTCCCCCACTCTCTCCCCCACTCTCTCACACTCTCTCCCCCACTCTCTCACACTCTCTCCCCCACTCTCTCCCTCACTCTCTCCCCCTGTCTCTCTCACTCTCTCCCCCTGTCTCTCTCACTCTCTCCCCCTGTCTCTCTCACTCTCTCCCCCACTCTCTCCCCCACTCTCTCCCCCACTCTCTCCCACTATCTCGCTCACTCTCTCCCTTTAATCACCACCCTGAGAGCGGATATCCAGCCAGCCTCGCAGCCCATGGGATGGTGAGGGGTTACTGTGCACGCTGATGATATCATCACCGGTTGCCTAGCCGTCCGGGGCGCTAACCGCGGAGCGTGGGGCTGCCGGGACAGTGGCTCCCAAACCTCCGGGGACATTTCCCGGGAGGCGGTAGCGACCCCCCCCCCCCCGAGCAAAAGCTGCCTCGCAGGTGGCGCTAACGGAGCTATAAAAAGGGGAAGTTTCGCTCCCATTGTTCCAGAAAACTCTCCCAAATACACACAAGAAAATCCCTGCCATTGGCACTCGAGCTGTTCTACTGCCCCCAGTCCGTGTGAGAACTAAAGCCCGCCATTATAACCACTCTGATCTCCGCCTGGATGTATCGCCCTACTTTATAACTGCTGTCAATCCCACCAAAGTCTTGCGTCCTTTTCTACTTCTGGATCCTAGCCGCAGTTTCCTCTGCCTGATCCCTTGTCAGTGGCGGATTCCCAGTTTTTAATCACTCTGTTGTATTTTGGTTATTATTGCCTGTATTTGTTTCTGAACCTGAAATATTTATTCACTTTAACACCATCGATGACCTGGTCTTCTTTGAATCAGGCTGTTGTTATTTTTATTTCTGTCTGAGCCCTCTGCCCCTCCCCTGCTGGTTTAATGTCCAGCACCTATTACCCTTGTTGCTCGGACTCAGGCCCCAGCCCGCTTCAGGCACAGCCACTGTTCCTGGTCATTTTTTGGGGTGTGAGGTCCCTTTAAGAGGCTGCGAGGCCAAGTCACAATGCCGCGCATGAGCAGCTTCCCACGTCGGAAAGCCGGCTGCCACGGGGATCCAGAGCTCTGCGTGGCTGAGCAACTTAAAGGGAAGATTGGGTGCAGCCTCTCCCAGTGGAGCAGCTGCTTCCTGTCTCAGTGTTGGTGCCAGTGTCCCATGAAATGGACCTCTTCTCACACCAGTTCTTCAGCCATATGCTCACCTTCCTGATCTTCCCCTATGCCAATTAGCACGTGGTTCGGGGACAAATCCTGAGATTGTCACCGATTTTTAATTCAGCTCCTCACTCTGCAGAACCTCCTCTATATTCTTCCCAGTCATTGGTCCCGACGTGAGCCACGACAACTGGATCTTCCCCTGCCTTTCCGAATTCCTTTTGCACAGCATCACGATATCCCTCCCCTGACACCAGGCAGGCAACACACCCTGAGGGATTCTCGAGCATGTCTGCAGAGGATTCTATCTATCTCCCGAATTATTCAATCTCCTATAATTACTGCATTTCTATTCAGCTCCTCTCCCTTTGGACTGCCTCTGCTCAGCGTTGTGGCTGCCCTTCTCTTTATCCTCACAGGTATCAAGTACATTGTACGTGTTGGACAGGACCAGTGTCTGCGAGACCTCCTCCTCGATCTCCCCTCGGATCCCCTTACCCTGCTGACTGTCAGTCACACTCTCCCCTTCCTGCTCCTGTGCTTTCCTCTGAAGTGTGACTGTACTCTGTAGAAAACTATCCAGAAATTCCTGCCCCTCTCCTGTGTCGGAGTGGCTCTAAGTCGCACTCCAGCTCAAAGACTCTGAGCCGGAGTGTCTCAAGGCAGATGTGGTAATCTTGTCTCACTTGTCTGCAAACTCACACACTCCCACATTCTGCAGTCCCGACGCGGGTGGTGCTGCCATTTCTATTATTTGTTTGTTTATTAACTTGTTGCATTGGGATACTTTATTTCTAGAACAAATAGAATCACTAGAGATTTAGGGGCTGGAATTGCCCCTTCGCGCAGGGCGTGCCCACTGGCGCTAACAGGGCGCTAATGAGTGGATTACCCCGCGACTAGCGCAAGTTATCGCCATGTGCGCTGACTCCTTATCGTCCCTCGGGGGGAATTGTCCCGCAGGACGTGAGGTCGGCAAGGGGCGATGCCATCGACAGCTTCTCGGTGCGAGAGGCTGTGGCGTCCCGGCAGCCCTTAAAGGGAAGGTGATAGTGCGGCAGCCACCATCTTTTTTCTGTTTGCCAACTTTTCAATCGGCCCGACAATGGCGGCCCCTGGTGTGGCAGGGCTGGCTGGCACTGCCGCTTGAGTACCAGGCCACTGGCCCGGCCAACACTCTCCCTGGTGGCCCAGTAGGTGCCATTAAAGAGGCTGCAGAGTTCGCAGCGGCCCTCCCCTTTATCTGTGCTGAGCTCCACGAGCGCCGGGGGAACGGTCCGTTACCGCAGAGCCCAAATCCAGGCCGACGCTGAAAGGTCACATTCGCGAAATGAGCGCCCCAAACCCAGTGTGGGATAATTGCAGCCCCCTCGGGTATCATTCCGAAATGGACTTGGCTTGTTTTCAAATCAGTTACTAATTCATTCATTTCTCTGATTATTACTTCATTTATTTACCCCTTTTTAAGATGGTTATTTCTCAATCAATGAGTGTAAGCTAAACTGACTTAGCTTCGATTTCACATACTCCTCCACTACGTGAACTGATGTTACTTTTGGAAATTTCCTCACAGTTTGTTTTCCTGACGCTCTGCCGGTTTAAATACCCGGGCCCTCCCGTGGAGCTCCGAGCTCCGGTTTAAATACCCGGGCCCTCCTGTGGAGCTCCGAGCTCCGGTTTAAATACCCGGGCCCTCCCGTGGAGCCCCGAGCTCCGGTTTAAATACCCTGGCCCTCCTGTGGAGCTCCGAGCTCCGGTTTAAATACCCGGGCCCTCTTGTGGAGCTCTGGTTTAAATATTCGGGCCCTCCCGTGGAGCTCCAGTTTAAATACCCAGGCCCTCCCGTGGAGCTCCAGTTTAAATACCCGGGCCCTCCCGTGGAGCTCCAGTTTAAATACCCGGGCCCTCCCGTGGATCTCCGAGCTCCGGTTTAAGTACTCGGACCCTCCTGTGGAGCTCCGGTTTAAGTACTCGGGCCCTCCCGTGGAGCTCCGGTTTAAATACTCGGGGCCCTCCCGTGGAGCTCCGAGCTCCGGTTTAAATACCCGGACCCTCTTGTGGAGCTCTGGTTTAAATATTCGGGCCCTCCCGTGGAGCTCCAGTTTAAATACCCAGGCCCTCCCGTGGAGCTCCAGTTTAAATACCCGGGCCCTCCCGTGGAGCTCCAGTTAAATACCTAGGCCCTCCCGTGGAGCTCCAGTTTAAATACCCGGGCCCTCCCGTGGAGCTCCAGTTTAAATACTCGGGCCCTCCCGTGGAGCTCCAGTTTAAATACTCGGGGTCCTCCCGTGGAGCTCCAGTTTAAATACTCGGGATCCTCCCGTGGAGCTCCAGTTTAAATACTCGGGCCCTCCCATGAGGCTCCCAGCTCTCCTGACGCCTTTGATAACCACTTAATCTTCTCTGCAAGGGAATACAATCCAAGTTGATGCAATTTGTCCTCACACTGTAACTCTCCGAGCCCCGGTATCTTTCTGGTGAATCCGCGCTGCATTTGAATGGCCACTGACAATATTGCAGACCAGCAGATATGTTTTGCCCTTTTTCCTAAACTGATGATTGATGCTCTGACCAAATGTGACAATGACATTGTAATGATGGGACTAATGAAGTAAGGTGTGTGATTGGTGACCAGGTGAGGCAGTTGCAGGAGAATGCGGCCCAGTTGCGGACGGTATACGCCGGTGAGAATGCGGAGGCCATCCTGATCCAGGAGCAGGGGGTGATGCAGGCCTGGAAGGAGCTGCTGAACAGCTGTGACCAGCGGAGGATGCAGCTCACCACCACAAGTGACAAAATCCGCTTCTTCAGCATGGTGCGTGACCTGGTGAGCTGGATGGACAGTATTATCTGTCAGATCGGAACGGGCGAGAAGCCAAGGTATGTGTCAGATTGTGGCCTTGGCCCCACAGTCTACTCTCAGCAACTTTCATACTTTAGTAACAAGATTTAGCAGTTTGTGTCCTCTGCCTTTTCCTATATTGATACATTCATCAGAGTAAACACACAGACACTGTCCACATACTTAGAATCATAGATTCTTATGGCAAAGAAGAGGCCATTCAGCCCATCGAGCCTGTGCCGGCTGTTTGAAAGAGCTGTCCATTTAGCCCCACTCCCCCGCTCATTCCCCACAGCCCTGCAAATGTTTTCCCTTCAAGTATTTACCCAGTTCCCTTTGCAAAGTTACTGTCGAATCTGCTCCCACCGCCCTTTCAGGCAGCGCGTTCCAGATCACAACTCACTGCGTAAAAACTTCTCCTCATCTCCCCCTCTGGTTCTTTTGGCAATAATTTAAAATCTGTGTGCTGCTGGAAACAGTTTCTCCCGATCTACTCTATCAAAACTTCTCATAACACCTCGATTAAATCTTCCCTTAACCTTCTCTGCTCCAAGGAGAACAACCCCAGCTTCTCCAGTCTCTCCATGTAACTGAAGTCCCTCATCTCTGGTTCCATTCTAGTCAATCTCCTCTGCACCCTCCCCTAGGCCGTGACATCCTTCCTAAAGTACGGTGCCCTGAGTTGGACACAATACTCCAGCTGAGGGATCCCATATGCTTTTTAAGAGCTTCAACAACTTGTCCTGTCACCTTCAAATACTTGTGTATGTCAAAGCCCAGGTCTCTCTGTTCCTGTACCATTCTACCATTGTACCATTTAGTTTATATTACATCTCTGAAATCTTTGATCCAAAATACATCACTTCACATTTCTCTGCAGTAAATTTCATCTGCCAAGTGTCTGCCCATTTCACCAGTCTGTCTATGCCCTCCTGAAGTCTGTTGTTATCCACCTCACTGTTTACTACACTTCTGAGTTTTGTGTCACCTGCAAACTTTGAAATGATGCCCCCTTGAGCATGAACCTCATGGGCCATCTGAACCTCAGCTTTATTGACCCGCCTTTGGTCCATATCAAGGGAGGGAGCACTGCTGGATCTAGTATTGGGAAATGAACCAGAACAGATAAGAGAAGTAAACGTATGGGAACATCTAGGCAATAATGATCACAACATTCTGGGCCCAACTTTCCACACGCGCCTAGAACGGCGCAGTCCCGACCTGGACGCCCGTTTTTTGCACCACAAAGTGCGCCTAAAAAAATCCTCGGTATTCTCCACCTACCTGCAGGTCCTCTGGCCCTCGGCGCAGCGCAGCAGGAGCTGTAGGGGGCGGAGCCAGGTCCCGGCGCTGAAAACAGTTCCGGGACCTCTGCACATGCGCGCTACAGTGGGCACGCAAGTGCAGTAGCTCCAGGCGCCGAACTGTGTGGGAGGGGCCCGAAGCACGCAGCCCCTAGCCCTGGCCCAATGGCCTCACTGGGGCTGCGTGAACAAGGCTCCTCCCCCGACCAGACCCGACACTTGCTCCCCCCCCCCCCCCCCCCCCTGCCTCCGGACCAGACCCGACACCCGCTCCCCGCCCCCCCCGCCTCCTGACCAGACCAGACACCCGCGCCCCCCCGACTGACCCGACCCGCGCTCCTGTTCCCGCTCCCCGACTGACCCGACCCGACCCGCGCTCCCGCCCCCCGACCGACCCCCCCCCCCCCCCCCACTGGACCCGACCCGACTCCTGTTCCCGGACTGGATCCGACCTGACCTCCCCACCTCTCTTTCTCCCTCTCTCCCTCTCTCTCCCTCCCTCCCCCCTCTCCCTCCCCCTCTCTCTCTCCCCCCCACCCTCTCCCTCTCTCTCTCCCCCCTCTCCCTCTCTCTCTCTCCCCCCCCTCTCTCTCCCTCCCCCCCCCCCCCACCGACACGAACCGAACCGAACCTCCCCTCCCCGACCTGACCCAACCCAACGCCACTTACCTGTAAATCTGGTGCTGGGGACGGGCCCTGCCCGAAGTCTCAGGCCGGCCCGTTCAGCCTTCGGTCCCGAAAGGCCTGCCTGAAGCACTTTCACACAGGTAGGAAGATGGTTTATTTAATCTTTTCTGTGCTTATAAATGTTTATTCAGGTTGGATTTATTTGTATAATATTTGTATAAGTATAAATAAGGATTTATTATAGAATTTAATGAGTTCCCTTCCCCCCCCCCTCCCCCCCCCACCTCGTTTCCGACGCCTAATTTGTAACCTGCGCCTGATTTTTTAATGTGTAGAACAGGTTTTTTCAGTTCTACAAAAATCTTCACTTGCTCCATTCTAACTTAGTTTGGAGTACCTTTTCACTGTGGAAACTTTCAAATCAGGCGTCAGTGGCCGGATACGCCCCCTTTTGAAGAAAAAATTCTGTTCCAAAGTAGAACTGTTCTACCTGACTAGAACTGCAGAAAAAAAAATGTGGAGAACTGCGATTTCTAAAAATCAGGCGCAAATCATGTGGAAACTTGGGCCCAATAAGTTTAAAATAAAGATTGAGATGTACATAAGTAAGACAAAGACCAAAGTAATGAATTGGATAACACTGATTTTGGATGAGAATGGAACATTTACTGACCAACAAAGAAATAGAACAGCAGTGGGAAACATTTAAAACACTGATCAAGAGTTCAGGAGAAATATATCCCACTAAAAAGCAAGAAACAAGCTAGCCAGTAATGAATCAAGAAATAGGGGCAACATTGAAACTAAAGAAAAAGGCATACACTAAGTACGTCGACAACAAAGGAGAGGATGACAAAAGAGAATACAAAAAGGTTGGGAAAGAAGTCACAAAAACAACTAGGAAGGCAAAGAGAAACTAAAATTAATTCATCAAGGAGCATAAAAAGAAATAGTAAAGTATCCTACAGACACATAAATAACAAAAGAAAAAGTAGGTTCGGGATAGGGACACACAAGAAAAAACTCACTTCAATGGCAGAAATATGAAATAACTACTTTGCCTCTGTATTTAATAGGGAGACTAACATGGTCGACATGACATTAGACGAAGCGATCAAAAAGGATATAAAAACATTTAAGATAAAAAGGAGGAGACAATTGATAAACTAATCTGACTTAGAGAGGATAAAACCCCTGGTCCAGATGGACTGCACCCACACATAAAAGATTTTAGGGGAGAGATAGCTGAGACACTATTGCATATATAGAAAAAATCATTACAAAAGGGAATAATGCCAGTCGACTGGCGGACAGCTAATATTTAAAAATGGAGATAGAACAAGTCCAGGGAATTATAGACTAATGAGCTTAACGTGCTGGTCGGAAAGATAATGGAATCCTTAGTCAGAGATTTAATAGAAAAACATCTAGAAACCAAAAATATAATGGAGTAGTCAGCACGGATTCCAAAAGGGAAGGTCATGCTTGGCCCACCTTACTGAATTCTTTGAAGAAGTAACAGAAAAGGTGGATAAGAGTAATGTAGTAGACATAATATATTTGGATTTCCAAAAAGCTTCAGTAAGGTACCGCATAATTCTTCTTGTCGGAGTCGAGGGTGACTTGCTTCAACATTAACAATGAGTTCTCAAGTGACTGATAAGTCCGATGCAGGAACTACAGTCTCTGTCGCAGGTTGGAGTGCTTGGGTTGACATGCGCTCCTTCCGCCGTTTGCGCTTGGTCTCCGCTTGCTACTGGTGAAGAGACTCGAGATGTTTGGCGCCTTCCCGGATTATTCTCTTCCACTTTGAGCGATCTTTGGCCAGGGATTCCCAGGTGTCAGTGGGGCTGTTGCACTTCTTCAAGGAGGCCTTGAGGGTGTCTTTGAAGCGTTTCCTCCGTCCACCTGGGGCTCGCTTGCCGTGTCAGAGCTCCGAGTAGAGCACTTGCTTAGGGAGTCTCGCATCGGGCATGCGGTCGCTCTGGCCTGTGCATCGGAGCTGATCGAGCGTGGTCAGTGCTTCGAGGCTGAACTGCATCAGTCAGAACCGTATAGTAGATTCATGACACGTGGAGTCAGGGGACAAGGAGCAGGATGGACAGCAAGCTGGTTACCAAACACAAAACAGAGTAGGGTTAAATGTCGTTACTCAGACTGGTAAATGATGGGAAATGGTGTTCCACAGGGATCGGTGCTGGGACCGCTGTTGTTCACCATTTACATCAATGATTTGGACTCGGGAATCTGAAGTACAATTTCAAAATTTGCCGATGAAGCAAAATGTGGGGAGTAGTTAATAGAGGGATGTGACAAAGTATATGAAGAATGTAATAAACTGGCAGAATGGGTGAAAAATGGCACATAAACTTCAATATAGATAAGTGTGAGGTGACCTATTGTAGTCGGAGGAATAAGGGGGCCACGTACTCCTTGGAAAGTAAGGGCAGAATTATCCCGTTGCCAAGCGTGCGGGTTAGGGGCGGGGCAGCAGTTACAATTGCGGCAATTCCCGGCGCGTCGGGAACCCGCTATCATCCTGTCGACTTCCGCATTTAAGTGGGGTGCGTTTCCCAGTACGCCTCAGACCCGCGCAGGAGAGGCAGGCACCTCATTGAAGCACTTTACTGCTTCTTGAGAGACCCTAAAGAGGCTTTTTAACATCAGCTTCAACTTCTTGAGCACGGGATTCGTGCACCTCGGGAACCGCGCCTGTGAAGCTCAGTGGCCAGTGTGCGAGTCCATTCATTGAGCGCTGCAATAAACACATCACTATTCCCACAGTACACCTGCTTCCTCACCCAATGGAAAGGCTCTTGTTGGCTCCATCTTGTGCACAGATTTCGCTGTCAGCAGGTCATTTCTGCAACCTGGGAAGCCCCTCTCCCCACATTGCTGGTCACTGTCACAACATTGAGGGATTGGGCCTCTGATCTCCACTCTACCTGCCTTCCACTACATCAGCACAGGTGCTGCTTATACTGTCTCACCTTGGATCTCCGAATCGGGCCAAGGTGAGCCCCCGCACCGATACCAGCCACACGCAGCACCAACAACACCAGCCTTCTCCTCACCGACCTGATGCTCCACAGGAGAAAGGGGGTCCCACAGGGCTGCTCCGTGCCAGAGGCGATACCCCCAACACAGGGTGTACAGGCAGAGGATGAGCTTCCTGGCCCTGACTGAGCAGCAGTGCTGCAGGAGGCTCAGGTTATCGCACTCGGTGGTCACAGACATTAGCAGCTTGCTGGAACAAGCCCTGCTGCCCAGAGGACCTGGTGGACATGCCTAACCCGTGGCTGTCGAAGTCACACCGCCCTCAACGTCTTCTCCTCGGCTCCTTCCAGGGATCTGCGGCAGACATTTGCAGGATCCCGCAGTCGGCCACACAAAGATCATCCCCCAGGTGACCGATGCCAGGTTTGGCAAGTCAGCCTCTCATGTAAACTTTGCCTCTGATGAAGCCAGTGTTACTGAGCGAGTGCTCGGCTTTGCGGCTCTGGCTGGCTTCCCACAAGCACTGGGCGTCATCGACTGCTCACATGTGGCCATCGGGGAACCCCCGGAGTGTTTGTGAATCGCAAGGGCTTCCACTCCCTCAATGTGCAGCTCGTCTGCATCCATAAAAAGATCATCGTGTCTGAGTGCGCCAGATTCCCTGGCAGCTGTCACACCAGTCCATCCTCCCTCAGTTCTTCACTCCTTCCAACAGACTTCCTGACTGGATGCTTGAAGACAAGAGCTATCCACTGAAGGCTTGGCTGGTGACACCATTGAGGAGGCCAAGTACTGAGGCAAAGGAGCATTACAATGACAGCCCATATGTCATCGAGAAAGCGATCGACATGATGAACATGCACTTCAGATGCTTTGACAGATCTGGAGGAGCCCTTCAGTACGCACCAGCCAGGATCACCAGAATCGTGGTTGTCCACTGCATGCTGCACAACATAGCACAGCAGCGAGGGTTGGGGCTGGAGAACAAGCGAGGCACTGAGCGCACAGCCTTGTCGGGGGAAGAGGAAGAGCTGGAACAGGAAGTGGAGGAGGAACAGATGGAACAGGAGGAGGGGGAGGAGGAGCAGGGAGAACCTGAGGAGGAGCAGGGGGAACCAACAACGGTACACATTGTTGCCCGGGATGGCCTCATCATGGCCAGATTTACTTAACTTGCACCAGTGCACCCATATGGCTCCCAGGTGCTGGACTAACTCCCCCCATACCCGCCCCCCCCCAGCCAACAACATAACGAAGCAGTCCTGCAATGACCAAGCCATTCCTCTCACCTAAAGCCCCAGTGCTCCAGGGTAAGTAATGTTCCACCATTCACTCCAAGTGACAAAGTCACTTCCCAGGTAGCAGGCAAAAGTAGGCAAGGTGAGAAACTAGTGCAAAGAAACACATTCATGTGTGTCATACAAACTGAATCTGAACATTCACATTTGTCATGTGCAGACCCGTGTGCATCGAGGATTGTGTCTTTTCCGTGTGCATCTACGAGGTGCAACCCCTGTGACTTCAGCAGAGGTAGAGGCAGGCAGCTCACTTGCCTGCTGCAACTTGTTAGACACGGATGTCCTCTGCGTTTTGGAGCCTGTGAGGGCCCCGACCAAAGCCTGCTCCTCCTGTGACTGCGCAGGGGCAGACTCGGCCATCGCTGTCCGAGGAAGCATCTGGCACTCTGACTGAGGGGGAGGCACTGGGGGAGAAGTGGGAGCACTTTGAGAAGAGCCCCCACGTCCATGTCCCCTCTCACCATCATCCCTCTCATGGACCACCTGTACATCCCCCGAGCGAGGAGCTGGAGAGCACCTTGCTGCACAGCAGTGGAGTGTCTGGCATCGGTTGTCCACGGCGAGTATGTTCTCGTGTGGCTGGCGCATTAGCTGCTCCATGCTTGCATGGAGCAGCTCATCATCGCCATCGCCCGCGACATGCTGGTGCTCCTATTGGAGGTGGGCTCCTCCATTCTCTGCACATTTGCAGACATCGCGGTTGTAACAGCGACACAGCCTCCTGCATTTTGTGCTCCAGGATCACTCTCCTGCTCAGTGGCCCCCAAAGCTCAGCCGCTGCACACAGCTGAGCAGAGCTGGGAGCGCCCTGTGCTCGCCGGTGAGGAGTCTCCACTGCTGTCCCTATCGACACTCTCTGCTCTTGCTCACTTGTGATGTGTGAGACACCAGGTGACCACACGACTCTATCTCACCGAGGTGCGCGTATCTGCGCTGGTGCTGGCTCGGGCTCGGGCTGCTGACATTGCACCCTCAGAGATGGCAGCTTCCTCTGAGGAAAGGTCTTCCTCCTCCAGCTGGACAGTGGTTGGTGCGGGGACTTGATGGACCTGCATTTATATAGCGCCTTTCACGACCAGCGGACATCTCAAAGCGCGTTACAGCCAATGAAGTACTTTTGAAGTGTAGTCACTGTTGTAATATAGAAAATGCGACAGCCAATTTGCGCACAGCAAGCTCCCACAAACAGCAATGTGATAATGACCGGATAATCTGTTTTTTTGTTATGTTGATTGAGGGATAAATATTGGCCCATACACCGGGGATAACTCCCCTGCTTGTATTCGAAATAGTATCATTGGATAGAAACATAGAAACATAGAAAATAGTTGCAGGAGCAGGCCATTCGGCCCTTCTAGCCTGCACCGCCATTCAATGAGTTCATGACTGAACATGCAACTTCAGTACCCCATTCCTGCTTTCTCGCCATACCCCTTGATCCCCTAGTAGTAAGGACTACATCTAACTCCTTTTTGAATATATTTAGTGAATTGGCCTCAACAACTTTCTGTGGTAGAGAATTCCACAGGTTCACCAGTCTCTGTCCTCATCTCGGTCCTAAATGGCTTACCCCTTATCCTTAGACTGTGACCCCTGGTTCTGGACTTCTCCAACATTGGGAACATTCTTCCTGCATCTAACCTGTCTAAACCCGTCAGAATTTTAAACGTCTCTATGAGGTCCCCTCTCATTCTTCTGAACTCCAGTGAATACAAGCCCAGTTGACCCAGTCTTTCTTGATATGTCAGTCCCGCCATCCTGGGAATCAGTCTGGTGAACCTTTGCTGCACTCCCTCAATAGCAAGAATGTCCTTCCTCAAGTTAGGAGACCAAAACTGTACACAATACTCCAGGTGTGGCCTCACCAAGGCCCTGTATAATTGTAGTAACACCTCCCTACCCCTGTACTCAAATCCCCTCGCTATGAAGGCCAACATGCCATTTGCTTTCTTAACCGCCTGCTGTACCTGCATGCCAACCTTCAATGACTGATGTACCATGACACCCAGGTCTCGTTGCACCTCCCCTTTTCCTAATCTGTCACCATTCAGATAATAGTCTCTCTGTTTTTACCACCAAAGTGGATAACCTCACATTTATCCACATTTACTTCATCTGCCATGCATTTGCCCACTCACCTAACCTATCCAAGTCACTCTGCAGCCTCATAGCATCCTCCTCGCAGCTCACACTGCCACCCAACTTAGTGTCATCCGCAAATTTGGAGATACTACATTTAATCCCCTCGTCTAAATCATTAATGTACAATGTAAACAGCTGGGGCCCCAGCACAGAACCTTGCGGTACCCCACTAGTCACTGCCTGCCATTCTGAAAAGTACCCGTTTACTCCTACTCTTTGCTTCCTGTCTGACAACCAGTTCTCAATCCACGTCAGCACACTACCCCCAATCCCATGTGCTTTAACTTTGCACATTAATCTCTTGTGTGGGACCTTGTCGAAAGCCTTCTGAAAGTCCAAATATACCACATCAACTGGTTCTCCCTTGTCCACTTTACTGGAAACATCCTCAAAAAATTCCAGAAGATTTGTCAAACATGATTTCCCTTTCACAAATCCATGCTGACTTGGACCTATCATGTCACCTCTTTCCAAATGCGCTTAAAATCTTTTACATCCACCTGATACATGGAAGCAGAGCACGCAGGGAGGTCCTGGCACTGCCCTCTGTCCTGTCTCCATGACCCACACATTTGTCAGTCTTATTCCTTCAAGCGCTTGAAGCCAACTTCTACAGTCCTACAGCAATCTTCAAATGGGACGTGTGCAAGGGTGCTTTAAATATCCACGCTGAAAACAGATCATAAGAATATAAGAAATAGGAGCAGGAGTCGGCCATTCGGCCCCTCGAGCTTACGCCGCCATTCAATAAGATCATGGCTGATCTGATCCTGACCTCAACTCCACTTCCCCGCCCGCTACCCATAACCCTCGACTCCCTTATCGCTCAAAAATCTGTATATCCACCTCAAACGTATTCAAAGGCCCAGCCTCCACAGCTCTCTGGGGTGGAGATTTTCAAAGATTCACGACCCTCTGAGAGAAGAAATTCCTCCTCATTTCTGTTTTAAATGGCCGACCCCTTATTCTGAAACTCTGCCCCCTAGTTCTAGATTCCTCGAGGGGAAACATCCTCTCTGCATCTACCCTGTCAAGCCCCCTCAAAATCTTATATGTTTCAATTAAGATCACCTCTCAGTCTTCTAAACTCCAAGGAGTAGAGGCCCAACCTGCTCAGCCTTTCTTCATATGACAACCCGTCAATGAGTCATGGGTGATGTCATGAGACTCGCTCCCTTTAATTTGGCCGGAAAATGCGTATGACTGTTTTAATTGGGGCCATTGAGTTAAACGCACAGTGCAGAATGCACTGTTCAAATCTTCAGGTTCCCGAGCCACTACGCGACCTGCACGCAGCCAATCCAACTCCGCGGCAAAGAATCCAAGTGTGTAAATGGGATCTGGGGGTACAGCTGCACAAATCACGAAAAGTAGCGATGCAGGTTAACAAGGCCGTTAAAAAGCAAACCAAGCACTGGGGCCCATTTCTAGAGGGATAGAATTGAAAAGCAGAGAATTATGTTAAACTTGTATAGAACCTTGGTTAAACCACACTTGGAGCACTGTGAACAGTTCCGGTCTCCATATTAAAAAAAAAAGATAGAGAGAATTTGAAAAAAGTGAAAAAGAATTTACCAGAATAATACCAGAACCGAAAGGTTATGCCTATCAGGAAAGATTGAACATAAGATCATAAGAAATAGGAGCAGGAGTAGGCCATACGGCCCCTCGAGCCTGCTCTGCCATTTAATACGCCCGCTTCCCATAACCCCTTATTCCCTTATCGGTTAAGAAACTGTCTATCTCTGTCTTAAATTTATTCAATGTCCCGGCTTCCACAGCTCTCTGAGGCAGAGAAATCCACAGATTCCTCTTCATCTCAGTTTTAAATGTGCGGCCCCTTATTCTATGGTTATGCCCCCTAGTTCTAGTCTCCCCTATCAGTGGAAACATCCTCTCTACATTCACCTTGTCAAGCCCCCTCATAATCTTATACGTTTCAATAAGATCACCTCTCATTCTTCTGAATTCCAATGAGTAGAGGCCCAACCTACTCAACCTTTCCTCATAACTCAACCCCCTCATCTCTAGAATCAACCGAGTGAACCTTCTCTGAACTGCCTCCAAAGCAAGTATATCGTTTCGTAAATATGTAAACCAAAACTGCACGCAGTATTCCAGGTGTGGCCTCACCAATACCCTGTATAACTGTAGCAAGACTTCCCTGCTTTTATACTCCATCCCCTTTGCAATAAAGGCCAAGATTCCATTGGCCTTCCTGATCACTTGCTGTACCTGCATACTAACCTTTTGTGTTTCATGCACAATACCCCCAGGTCCCGCTGTACTGCAGCACTTTGCAATCTTTCTCCATTTAAATAATAACTTGCTCTTTGATTTTTTTTCTGCCTTATCTCACACTTTCCAACATTATACTCCATCTGCCAAATTTTTGCCCACTCACTTAACCTGTCTATGTCCTTTTGCAGGTTTTTTTGTGTCCTCCTCACACATTGCTTTTCCACCCATCTTAGTATCATCAGCAAACTTGTCTACATTACACTCAGTCCCTTCTTTCAAGTCGTTAATATAGATTGTAAATAGTTGGGGTCCCAGCACTGATCCCTGCGGTACCCCACTAGTTACTGATTGCCAACCCAAGAATGAACCATTTATCCCAACTCTCTGTTTTCTGTTAATTAGCCAATCCTCTATCCATGCTAATATATTACCCCCAACCCCGTGAACTTTTATCTTGTGCAGTAACCTTTTATGTGGCACCTTGTCAAATGCCTTCTGGAAATTCAAATATACCACATCCATTGGTTCCCCTTTATCCACCCTGTCCGTTACATTCTCAAAGAATTCCAGAAAATTAATCAAACGTGACTTCCCCTTCATAAATCCATGCTGACTCTGCCTGACTGAATTGTTTTTACAAATGTCCTGCTACTGCTTCTTTAATAATGGACTCCAACATTTTCCCAACCACAGATGTTAGACTAACTGGTCTATAGTTTCCTGCTTTTTGTCTGCCTCCTTATTAAATAGGGCCGTTACATTTGCAGTTTTCCAATCTGCTGGGACCTCCCCAGAATCCAGGGAATTTTGGTAAATTACAACCAATGCATCCACTATCCCTGCCGCTATTTCTCTTAAGACCCTAGGGTGCAAGCCATCAGGTCCAGGGGATTTATCCACCTTTAGTCCCATTATCTTACTGAGTACCACCTCCTTAGTGATTGTGATTGTGTTAAGTTCCTCCCCACCTATAGCCCCTTGACGATCCACTGTTGGGATATTTTTAGTGTCCTCTACTGTTAAGACTGATACAAAATATTTGTTCAGAGTTCCTGCCATCTCCATGTTCCCCATCACTAATTCCCTGGTCTCATCCTCTAAGGGACCAACATTTACTTTAGCCACACTGTTCCTATTTATATACTGTAGAAACTCTTGCTATCTGTTTTTATATTTCGAGCTAGTTTACTTTCATAGTCTATCTTCCCGTTCTTAATCATTTTTTTAATCATTCTTTGCTGGCTTTTAAAAGCTTCCCAATCTTCTGCCCTCCCACTAGTTTTGGCCACTTTGTATACCCTTGTTTTTAATTGGATACCGTCCTTTATTTCTTTAGTTAGCCACGGATGGCTATCTTTTCTCTTACGCCCTCCTCACCGAAATATATTTTTCTTGCGAGTTATGAACAGGCTGGGGCTCTTTCCTCTCGAAAAGAGAAGGCCGATAGAGGTCTTTTAAGATAATGAAAGGCTTTGATAAAGTCGCCGTAGAGAGGGTGTTTCCACTTGCAGACGAGATCAGAACAAGAGGCCATAAATATAAGACCGTCATTAATAAATCCAATAGGTCCCAGGGAGTGGTGAGAATGTGGAACTCGCTGCCACAGGGAGTGGTTGGGACAATACCGCCCACCAAAAATCTTATCGATCTCAGTCCTAAATATATTAACTGACTCCCAGCATCCACAGCCTTGTTTGAGGAATGGGGACGGGTGAGTGAGGGGGCTGTAGGATTCCAGAATTCTACAGGACACAGATTTTGTTCTGTCTCTGTCTACACAATCAAATCCTTTAATCATCGTAAACACCTCAATTAGATCACCCCTTGATCTTCTATGTTCAAGGGAATACGAGCTAGGTTTATGCAATGTCCTCATAATTTAACCCTTTTAGCCGCGGTATTGCTCTGGTGAATCTGCGCTGCTGCCCCTCCAAGGCCAATATATCCTTCCTGGTGTGGAGCCGAGAACTGAACCCAGTTTCCTGATGGGGTCTGACCAGAGCTCGATACAACTGCAGGATAACTTCCACCCCTCTGTATTCCAGTCCCCGAGATAAAGGCCAACATTCCATGAGCCTTGTCAATTATTTTGTACCTGTCCATTAGCTTTTAGTAATTCTGTATTTGGCCCCCTGAATCCCTCGGCTTCCCCACAGTTCCTAGCATTATGCCATTTAGAAACTACCCGGATCGATCTTTCTCGGGTCCAAAGTGGACGACCTCACACGTCCCACGTTGAACTCCATCTGCCACAGGTTTGCCCACTCACTGAATCGGTAAATGTCCCTTTGCGACTTCCCACTCCCAGCTACACCACTTACTGTGCTACCTAACTTGGTGTTGTCAGCAAACCTGGATATCCGGCTCTGTATTCTTCATCTAAATCAACGATAAATAGTGAGAAGCTGAGGCCCCGACACTGATCCCTGAGGACACCACCAGTCACATCCCGCCAATTAGAGTTTGCTCCCTTTCTCCCCACTCTGCCTCCCAACCAACTACCAATTCCATGCGCTTTCATTTTTGCTAATCTCTTATGTGGAAGTTTATCGAATGTCTTCTGGAAGCCCACATAGACAACATCCATAGACACTCCTTGTCCACTGTGATTGTAACCTCAAAATATTCAACCAGTCAGACATAACCCACCCTTCACAAATCCATGCTGACTCTATGCTCAACTCATACTTGTCCCACTGATGATAGATTCCAGTAACTTCCCCACAACTAACCTTGGACTGTAGTTTCCTGGTTTCTCTCTCCCATCTGAACTAAATAATGGAGCGACATTTGTAACTTGCCAATCCAATGACACATTCCTGAGAGCTTTAGAAGGTTCTGCCACTGAAACCCTGTTCCAAACTTTTGTTACCTCCAGACTCAATTATTCTAACACTCTCCTGGCTGGATTCCCATCTTCCACCCTCATCCAAAACTCAGCTGCCCCGTGTCCTAACTCGCACCGAGTCCCGCTCACCCATCGCCCCCTGTGCTCACTGACCCCGTGTCCTAACTCGCACCGAGTCCCGCTCACCCATCACTCCCTGTGCTCACTGACCCCGTGTCCTAACTCACACCGAGCCCCGCTCACCCATCACCCTCTGTGCTCACTGCCCCGTGTCCTAACTCACACCGAGTCCCGCTCACCCATCACCCTCTGTGCTCACTGCCCCGTGTCCTAACTCGCACCGAGTCCCGCTCACCCATCACCCTCTGTGCTCACTGCCCCGTGTCCTAACTCGCACCGAGTCCCACTCACCCATCACCCTCTGTGCTTGCTGACCTAAATTGGCTTCCGATCCAGCAAAGCCTCGATTTTTAAATTATCATCCTTATTTTCAAATCCCTCCTTGGCCTCGCCCCTCCCTATCTCTGTAATCTCCTCCAGTTCTACAACCGTCCAAGATTTCTGCGCTCCTCCAATTCTGGATCTTGAGCATCCCTGATAATAATCGCTCCACCATCGGTGGCCCTGCCTTCAGCTGCCTGGGTTCTAAGCTCTGGAATTCCCTCTCTCTACCTCGCTGCCTCTCGCTCTTCCTTTAAGACGCCCCTTAAAAACGACCTCTTTGATCAAGCTTTTGGTCACCTGCCCTAATGTCTACCAGGTGGCTCGGTGTCAAATTTTATTTGATAATCGCTCCTGTGAAGCAGCTCGGGACGTTTTACTACATTAAAGGTGCTATATAAATGCAGTTTTCTGTTGTTGTGGGGCATGAGGAACACTGCCACTCCCAGCACACAAGAAAGCTGTAAAGGACACTTCTCTTCGAGGTCTCCGCTGGTCCTGATCGCTGTTCCCGGCAGGTTTGGCTGAGTCAGGGAACCACGGGTCAGGCCTCGGGTTACAATTGCAGATTGTCCCGATTACATCTTTGGAGCCCGGTCTCCATATTTAAAGGGACGCTGCTGGCTCAGGAAAGTGTGTCATTTAAAAATGGTCAGATCGGGGAGGAGGAGAGTGGCGAAGTGCAGCGCTGTATTTTAACTCGCCCCCCCCCCCCCTCGCTTCCTCCATGGTTTCTGCTCGGCAGGGCCTGTTAAAATCGCGGCCATGTGTTACTGGGTTTGTCAGTGGACGGAAAAGCAGGAGCACACGCCAAGGGGTCAAAGTTCGGTTGCTGCCGTCACTGGGGCATGAACGGCTGGGCGGCGGCATTACGCCCGATGGGAAATTCGCTTCTGTTTTCTCAAGGGCGCAAGGATTTGTCTCCCCGCCGACGACCGCCATGGGAATCCTGACGCCAGTTCGTGCGCCACGCCTCCTTGGTGCCCGTCTCGCCAAATTCACTTTTGCCGCCTCAGCTACCAGCTGGCGGCAATGACACCTGAAAAAGTTGACGTGCACAAGGCGGGGAAACAAATAGGGGGCGTTATTTACAGGGGGTTGCAGCTGGCCCAGAGCGCTCGTGGTGCATGCCGCGTTGGCTGCTCGCATAGTTCGAAGGTGCTGGCGTCCTGCGGCTACAGATCCCTAAGCTTCAGCAGCAGCATTTCAGAGACATTGCTGGGTTCAATACCGGATAAATTTGGAACCAGCATATTGCCGTTACCTCTGCAGTTATGGGGCAGTGATCGCACACCACATCATCCTGCGCCGAAGACATGAAAAGCACCGGCTTATGGCAAATGTAGATCCTCGCCAGAGGTGACACCCCAGAGGGCGGGGCAGGAGGCTGCACAGATACCGTGCACATCACTCTTACCGCGAGATGTCCGAGGACCAGTGCCGAAGAAGGCTGAGCTTCCGCGAGGAGGTGGTTACAGAGGTGTCACCTCCTGCAGACATACCTGGCTGCTGCCCTCGACACCAGGACCTCGCTGTCAGTGGCAGTGAAAGTGGCAGTCGCCCTCAACCTCTACGCTACTGGCTCCTTCCAGTCTCCTGTCGACGCTATATGCAACATCTCGCAGTTTGCAGTACATTGCTGCATTGGCCAGCTGACTGACGCTCTCCACACCAGACGAATGGACCACATAAAGTTCAGCATGTCCAGGGAAGAGCAGGATGAGCGCTCCCGTGGCTTTGCCGGGATAGCGGGCTTCCCCAGGGTTCAGGGAGCCATTGATTTGTACACACGTGGCGTTGAGGGATGCACCTCACAATGGCGAGGTGTTTCACAATCGAAAGGGATGACCACTCCCTCAACGTTCAGCTGGTCTGTGATCACAGGCAGATGATCCTCGCTCTCAGTGCCCGCCATGCTGCCTTTATCCTGCGGGAGAGCACTGTGACATGACTCTTCCAGCCACCATATGAAGTCCATGGCTGGCTCCCGGGCGACAAAGGATTATGGTGTGGTCACCTGGCTGATGACGCCCCTCCGCAATCCCACCATCCCTGGTGAGCAGCGCTACAACACCAGCCCTACCACAACCCGGGCCATTATAGAGCAAACTATCGCCGTCCTGAAGCAGCGGTTCCGCTGCCTTGACCGCTCTGGAGGGGCATTTCAGTACTCACCTGATCGAGTCTCCATGTTCACTGCTGCATGCTGCCCAACCTGGCCATTATGAGGCCTCAGAAGGATAACGACGATGAGGAGGCAGCCTGACACTGCTGTGGCTGGAAGGGCTGCTCGTCAGAGACTCATCGCACTTCGATTCCAGTGAATGACTCCAGCCGGTACACCTCGGCATCTACTAAACACATCGCTCCCCACCCTGCAACCCTCCGTGTGTATAAACCACAGCACAATACTGTAAACTTTGGTTCAGAGACTAGGGTCGTGAACTTAAGGGAAAGTAACTTCGATGGTATGAGTCGTGAATTGGCTAGAATAGACTGGCGAGTGATACTTAAAGGGTTGACGGTGGATAGGCAATGGCAAACATTTAAAGATCACATGGATGAACTTCAACAATTGTACATCCCTGTCTGGAGTAAAAATACATCGGGGAAGGTGGCTCGACCGTGACTAAGGGAAATTAGGGATAGTGTTAAATCCAAGGAAGAGGTATATAAATTGGCCAGAAAAAGCAACAAACCTGAGGACTGGGAGAAATTTAGAATTCAGCAGAGGAGGACAAAGGGTTTAATTAAGAGGGGGAAAATAGAGTACGAGAGGAAGCTTGCTGGGAACATAAAAACTGACTGCAAAAGCTTCTATAGATATGTGAAGAGAAAAAGATTAGTGAAAACAAACATAGGTCCCTTGCAGTCAGATTCAGGTGACTTTATAATGGGGAACAAAGAAATGGCGGACCAGTTAAACAAATACTCACGAAGAAAGACACAAATAACCTTCTGGAAATACTAGGAGACCAAGGGTCTAGTGAGAAAGAGGAACTGAAGGAAATCCTTATTAGGCGGGAAATTGTGTTCGGGAAATTGATGGGATTGAAGGCCGATAAATCCCCGGGGCCTGATAGTCTGCATCCCAAAGTACTTAAGGAAGTGGCCCTAGAAATAGTGGATGCATTGGTGATCATTTTCCAACAGTCTATCGACTCTGGATCGATTTCTATGGACTGGAGGGTAGCTAATGTAACACCACTTTTTAAGAAAGGAGGGAGAGAGAAAACAGGGAATTATAGACCGGTTAGCCTGACATCAGTCGTGGGGAAAATGTTGGAATCAATTATTAAAGATAATATAGCAGCATATTTGGAAAGCAGCGACAGGATTGGTCCAAGTCAGCATGGATTTATGAAAGGGAAATCCTGCTTGACAAAACTTCTAGAATTTTTTGAGGATGTAACTAGTAGAGTGGACAAGGGAGAACCAGTGGAAGAGGTGTATTTGGACTATCAAAAGGCCTTTGACAAGGTCTCGCACAAGAGACTGGAGTGCAAAATTAAAGCACATGGTATTGGGGGTAATGTACTGACGTGGATCGAGAACTGGTTGGCAGACAGGAAGCAGAGAGTTGGGATAAATGGGTCCTTTTCAAAATGGCAGACAGTGACTAGTGGGGTGCCGCAGGGCTCAGTGCTGGGACCCCAGCTCTTTACAATATACATTAATGATTTAGATGAAGGAATTGAGTGTAATATCTCCAAGTTTGTAGATGACACTAAACTGGGTGGCGGTGTGAGCTGTGAGGAGGACGCTAAGAGGCTGCAGGGTGATTTGGACAGGTTAGGTGAGCGGGCAAATGCATGGCAGATGCAGTATAATGTGGATAAATGTGAGGTTATCCACTTTGGTGGCAAAAACACGAAGGCAGAATATTACCTGAATGGCGGCAGATTAGGAAAAGGGGAGGTGTAACGAGACCTGGGTGTCATGGTACATCAGTCATTGAAAGTTGGCATGCAGGTACAGCAGGCGGTGAAGAAGGCAAATGACATGCTGGCCTTCACAGCTAGGGATTTGAATATAGGAGCAGGGAGGTCTTACTGCAGTTGTACAGGGCCTTAGTGAGGCCTCACCTGGAATATTGTGTTCAGTTTTGGTCTCCTAATCTGAGGAAGGACGTTCTTGCTATTGAGGGAGTGCAGTGAAGGTTCACCAGACTGATTCCCGGGATGGCAGGACTGACATATGAGGAGAGACTGGATCGACTGGGCCTGTATTCACTGGAGTTTAGAAGGATGAGAGGGGATCTCATAAAAACATATAAAAGTCTGACGGGACGGGACAGGTTAGATGCAGGAAGAATGTTCCCGATGTTGGGGAAGTCCAGAACCAGGGGACACAGTCTAAGGATAAGGGGTAAGCCATTTAGGACCGAGATGAGGAGAAACTTCTTCACTCAGAGAGTTGTTAACCTGTGGAATTCCCTTCCGCAGAGAGTTGTTGATGCCAGTTCATTGGATATATTCAAGAGGGAGTTAGATATGGCCCTTACGGCTAAAGGGATCAAGGGGTATGGAGAGAAAGCAGGAAAGGGGTACTGAGGTGAATGATCAGCCATGATCTTATTGAATGGCGGTGCAGGCTCGAAGGGCCGAATGGCCTACTCCTGCACCTATTTTCTATGTTTCTGTTTAACACATAAACCATGGTGTGCTGAAAACAAGCACAAGACATCACCTTCATCCCCAACAAATAATCATACCCACAAGACTCCTTCAAACATTCTCAACGATATCCAAATTCAACTATTGACATCAGTTCATTTTCCAACAAGGTGCCGTCTCTGGCAACTAGCAAACAATTGTTTCTTCATTCATCCAAGTGCAACAATTTGCATCAACTCACATTCCAATAAGCTCGCCATCTCTGGTGACTATCAAGCAATGGTTTGCTGGGTCATACAAGTGCAACTAATTAAGTTCATATGTTAACATGTTGGATATGTAGCCACCTACCCACAGGTCTTTACTTGCTCGTGTACAGTGCTTTCCCACTCCTTTCCTTCTCCCCCTTCCCACGCCTCCTGTTCCTCCTCAATGGGGTCTCGGGGTCTGCAGCAAGGCTGGTAGTCGGTTGCTGACTTGGATCCGCAGCCACACATGATGGCCTAGCAGGACGTCACCGACCAGCTCGGGCCCTGGAAGGTCCTGCTGCGGACTGCTTCACCTCGGCATGGGCGGTAGCACTCTGGTGGATGGGTTGCAGAGGTGCAAATGCGGAATGATATCATTCTGAGAGACGACATCACGTTCCATCAGGCCCGACACAGTGCTACCCCCCCCCCCGCCCCGGGGCACAGCCTCAGCATCTGGAGTTATCTGGCTGAGCACAGATTGCTGCCGTACTTCGGCAAGGTTAGGTCCCCGTGGAACTGACGGGGCCCCAGACAGGATGGCAGTGGTCAGTGCGTCCGTGGAATCAAGTTGCCTCTGCATTAAGACTGACTGCAGCACACCACAGAGCTGAGTGATGCCACAACGCACCATGACATTACAGTCTGCAGGCCTACAATAGCATTGGCCTGGTGCTCACTGGACATTGCAACATCAGCCATAGCCCATGCCACCATGTCTGGGACCCCATGATAAGCATCCAACATCCATTGGTATCTATCAAGGATCGGCTTGATGGGCTGCTGAGAGGCATTCTCCACAGTTGAGGCGGACTCCTCCAACCTCACAGCTAGTGCGTCGAGAGTCTGGGGGCCCCTTGCCAAAACACCCAGCAGATCGCTGTGCATCCACAACGACTGTCTGGCGATATCCTCTAATTCGGGCTCATCATCAGACTGCTACTGAGCATCACTCAGGCGCACACTCACTCTCCGGGGAGCTGGCCCACTGATCTCCCCTCCCCCGTGGTGTTGCTGCGGGCCACTGTGTCCGGGTGCACCACCCAACTCCAGCTCCCCGACCACCCCTTCGTCAACAAAGCTGCTGGCCCCGCTTTCCGACACTGCTGGCTCCTGCAGCACAGCGAACGAGGTGTCCTCCTCCTGCTCCTCCACCAGTGGAAGACCCCGGTGTGTCTGGTTGATCATCTGAAAGCACAAACACATAGCAGAGTGGTTACCAGCAGGGGACGAGGCCAGGAGCGGCAAACACATTCGAACATGCCAGTCTCATGGCAAGAGCTGAAGGATTGTGATGTCAGGCCCAAGAGTCCTGGCGGATGCTGCAAGGACACGCAACGTCCCGTCACTGTCCCCAAGGGGGTCGGCCTCACCCACCGCCACGGCACCAACTCAAACACCTATCAGGGCCGAGACGCATTCCTCCAACGGAGTGAGGTCCTGGAGTTCCAAGTCCCCTCCTCCAGTCCTCATCTGCTCCCTGTGCTTTTGGGCGAGCTTTGCCTGTAAGATTAACGAGAACGTCTGAGTTAGAGCCCTTCTATCAGCGTGTCCCAAGTGCCTTACATAGTTTCGTCAATATTACTATATGAACGTCTTCACAGCTCGATGTAACTTCCATTCGCTGCATGGACTTGCTGTGGCAATGCTTGAATTCGGGGGCCAGGACCTAACAGCAACGGGGAGGCTACTGTCTTCGAGACGCATCGAAGACTGAGGAGTCAACAACATGAGGGGTGGGTCTGCAAAACCGAGTAGCAAGGTTAACAGCACATGCAGGCCCATGCAGTGGGTGAGGCTGCAAATGGGAATCTTCGATCTGGCCTCACCCAGGCAGAGCATGGATTCCCAAACAGAACATCGAGCAGAGAGTGCACAGTGAGATGGTGACGGTTCAAATGTAAGGTGCTCACCCTCACAAGCCGCATCATGTCCTTCCCCTTTTGTCGGCATTGAGTGGCTGTCCTGGCCACCGTGCCACTGGCAGAGACTTGTGAGATTTCCCTCCATTGGCCTCTGTGAGTTAGTGCCCGCCACCTGGCCAGGGCATCGAGGAGAGTGTCCAGTGTGGCGTGCGAGAAGTGGTGGGTAACGCTGGCAAACTGCTGCCGGGTCTGAGTGATTGCGGAGGAAGCGACTATACCCACGGAGTGTTGAGGCGCCCAATCACGGCCTCGGTGGAACCCAGGCGGTGCCACCATGTCTGTGGCATGGCTCCAAATGCTGCTAAATGCCGGCTGTTGAGCCCACACTTAACGGCCCACTCAATGCCGCTCCCTGCCTCCAGGTAAGTGCAACACCAGGATTTCTTGCTGCAATCCACTTTTCAGCCAGCAGAACTGAATTTCGCGTTTGGGGCCCGCGCCTAACGCCTGGCGTTAAAAAATCCTCGAAGCCAGTGACACCGCCTCAAAATCGGCGGTACTGAATTTTGACCCGCAAGTGCCCGATACACTGTACTGCAAGAAGAAGTCCACTATCGTTCCAATCCATTGGGCGATGTCCGGCTCACAGCTTTACCAACACCGACCTCATCTTGGACACTGTCCAATCACAGAGTCTCCACACTCACCTCACCTTTTTGTCTTGAATATACTCAACGACTGAGCCTCCACAGGCCTCTGGAGCAGAGAATTCCAGAGATTCACCACCCTCTGAGTGAAGAAGTTTCTCCTCATCTCAGTCCTAAATGGCCGACCCCTTATCCTGGAACAGTGACCCCTGGTTCTAGACTCCCCAGCCCGGGGGAAACATCCTCCCTGCATCTACCCTGTCTATCCCTGTAAGAATTTTGTATGTTTCAATGAGATCACCTCTCATTCTTCTAAACTCTAGAGACTATAGGCCCAGTCTGCTCAATCTCTCCTCATAGGACAATCCCCCCATCCCAGGAATTGGTCTGGTGAACCTTCGCTGCACTCCCTCTATGGTAAGTATATCCTTCCTTAGGTAAGGAGACCAAAACTGTGCACAATACTCCAGCTGTGGTCTCACCCTATATAATTGCAGTTAGATGTCTTTACTCTTATACTCAAATCCTCTTGTAATAAGAGCAGGGAGGTTATGCTTGAACTGTATAAATCACTGGTTAGGCCACAACTGGAGTACTGCGTGCAGTTCTGGTCACCACATTACAGGAAAGATGTGATTGCACTGGAGAGGGTGCAGAGGAGATTTATCAGGATGTTGCCTGGACTGGAGAATTTTGGCGATGAGGAAAGATTGGAGATGCTGGGTCTGTTTTCATTGGAACAGAGGAGGCTGAGGGGAGACCTGATTGAGGTGTATAAAATTATGAGGGGCCTGGATAGAGTGGATAGGAAGGACCTGTTTCCCTTGGCAGAGGGGTCAACAACCAGGGGGCATAGATTTAAAGTAATTGAGGGGCGGTTTAGAGGAGAGATGAGGGGAAATTTCTTCACCCAGAGGGTGGTGGTTGTCTGGAACTCACTGCCTGAAAGGGTGGTAGAGGCAGAAACCCTCAGCACATTTAAAAAGTACTTGGATGTGCACCTGAAGTGCCGTAACCTACAGGGCTACGGACCAAGAGCTGGAAAGTGGGATGAGGCTGGATAGCTCTTGGTCGGCCGCCGAGGACACGATGGGCCGAAATGGCCTCCTTCCGTGTTGTAAATTTTTATGATTCTATGAAAGGCCAAGACACCATTTGCTTTCTTAATCACTTGCTGTACCCACATGTTAACTTTCAGTGATTGGTGTACAAGGACACCCAGGTCCCTCTGAACACCAACATTTCCCAATCTCTCACCATTTAAAAATACTCTGCTTTTCTATGTTTCTGACCAATGTGGATAACTTCACATTTCCCCACATTATATTCCATTTGCCATGTTCTTGCCCACTCACTCAGCCTGTCTAAAGCCACTTGAAGTCTCTTTGCATCCTCCTCACAACTTACATTCCCACCTAGCTTTGTATCATCAGCAAACTTGGATATATTACATTTGGTCCCCTCATCCAAATCATCAATATAGATTGTGAATAGCTGGGGCCCAAGCACTGATCCTTGAGGTACCCCACTAGTTACAGCCTGCCCACCCGAAAATGACCCGTTTATTCCTACTCTATGTTTTCTGTCTGTTAACCAATCCTCAATCCGTGCTAGTATATTACCCTAGACAATTACTTGACAATGTCCAATCACAGAGTCTCCTCACTGACCTCACATTGGGACAGTGTCCAATCACAAGAGTCTCCTCACTGATGGCCAATCACAGTCTCCTCACTGACCTCACGTTGGGACAGTGTCCAATCACAGAGTCCCCTCACTGACCTCACGTTGGGACAGTGTCCAATCACAGAGTCCCCTCACTGACCTCACGTTGGGACAGTGTCCAATCACAGAGTCCCCTCACTGACCTCACGTTGGGACTGCGTCCAATCACAGAGTCTCCATTTCCTTCCATTTTCTATCCAGTCTAGAATATATTACAGTGTAAAGTGTTCTCACTTCAACAATGCCCATGCTCCAGCTCACTAAATGGCACCATGGAAGTTTGTCCCCCCTGCCCCCCACCCTATATTTACTCGTTACTCGCCAATTGACTAGCAGTCAGTGTCCCAGACCTCAAAATGAATGTTCCTCCTGACCATTCGGTGCAGAGCAATACAAGTGTAGGGAGCAGGTTCAGAGAGTGGAGGAGCAGGAGGTTGAAGATTATCGCTTGAGCGTTGCTTCTAATTCTGTTCCAGATCTGAGTTACATCAGGTGGAATCCCGTCCATCTTTGTGAACAAGTCCTCAATGCCTGTGGCGAGAAGGTCGGGGCCTGCATTTTGTTGCAGTGTGAATGATATTGCCGCATGTGTGATACGTGTCCCCAGTTTGGGCTCAGTACCCGGCACGATGCCGTGCCTCAGACACTGACCTGGCTCTTTCTTCCCCAGAGATGTCTCCTCAGTGGAGGTGCTGATGAATTATCACCAAGGTCTCCGAGGGGAGGTTGAGGCGAGGCACAAGAAAGTCATGGCTTGCATCGAGCTGGGCAAGACACTGCTCACCAGTACGCACCAGCCTTCCGACGAGGTAATCGACAACCCAAGCAACGAATCACACCAGGACGACCCTCCTTCTCCAACACAGCCTGCTCCGCTCAACCGCTTCGCAATCCCTCTCACTTAAAAGCTGCATTCCCCCTTGTAGATAAACGGTAGTTATACTGTGAATAACCACCGACAGAACTAAACACACCTTCCCCTCCTGCCTAATGTGCGAGAGTGATAGTGCTTACACAACTGCTCCCACACTCCTTCCCCCGCCCCCACTACCCCCCTCCCCATCCTACGCCCGTCCCACGCCCCATCCCCTCCCCATCACACGCCCCCTCTCCCCCTCCCCCTCCCCGTCACACGCCCCCACCCCCTGCCCCTCCCTGTCACACGCCCCTCCCTCTCCCCCTCCCCACCCCCACCCCCTCCCCGTCACATGCCCCCTCCCCCGCCCCGTCACACGCCCCCTCCCCCTCCCGGTCACAAGCCCCCTCCCCTCCCCCTCCCCACCTCCTCTCCCCTCACCCTCCCCGTCCCACTGTCCCCTTCCCCATTCCCCCCCCCAGCCCCTCCCTGTCCCACACCCCATCCCGTTCCACCTCCCCACCCAATCCCCCTCCCCGTCCTATGCCCCCTCCCCACCCCCTCCTACTTCCCCTCCCCCTCCCACACTCCCTCACCGTCCCACTCACCCTCCCCCTCCCACGCCCCCCTCCCCGTCCCACTCCCCCTCCCACGCCCACTCCCCCTCCCCATCCCCCCACCTAGTACCCCATCCCTGCTCCCCCTCATCACACCATTCCCGCTCCTTCCCATTCCCATCCTCTTCCCCTCACTGGGATTAGTTTGGGATTGACAAAATGTAATTAAAGTAAGCGTGTCTTTCTTACATTGTAATTTTGTGTGGTC
>NW_027251434.1:312500-455137 GCF_044704955.1 Pristiophorus japonicus | reverse complement strand
GATAGAGTGTTTGAGATTGTGTGAGACACAGTGAGAGAGTGTGTGAGCGAGAGTTTGAGAGAGTGTGTGAGAGAGAGCGTGTGAGGGAGAGAGTGTGTGAGAGTGTGTGAGTGAGAGAGTGTGTGAGAGAGAGAGTGTGTGAGAGAGAGGGCATTCAAGAGAGAGAGTGTGTGAGAGAGTGTGTGAGAGAGAGTGTGTGAGAGAGAGTGTGTGAGAGAGAGTGTGTGAGAGAGATAATGTGAAAGAGAGAGTGTGGTTGAGAGTGTGAGAGAAAGAGAGAGAGTGTTTGAGATTGTGTGAGAGAGAGAGTGAGAGAGTGTGTGAGCGAGAGTGTGAGAGAGTGTGTGAGAGAGAGCATGTGAGGGAGAGAGTGTGAGAGAGTGTGTGAGTGACAGAGTGTTCGAGAGAGAGAGTGTGTGAGAGAGAGTGTGAAAGAGAGAGAGAGTGGTTGAGACGGTGAGAGAAAGAGAGGGAGAGTGTTTGAGATTGTGTGAAAGAGAATGTGAGAGAGAGCATGTGAGAGAGAGTGTGTGAGAGTGTATGTGAGTGAGAGAGTGTGTGAGAGAGAGTGTGTGAGAGAGAGAATGTGAAAGAGAGAGTGTGGTTGAGAGTGTGAGAGAAAGAGAGAGAGTGTTTGAGATTGTGTGAGAGAGAGTGTGAGAGAGTGTGTGAGAGAGAGCGTGTGAGGGAGAGAGTGTGAGAGAGTGTGTGAGTGACAGAGTGTTCGAGAGAGAGAGTGTGTGAGAGAGAGTGTGAAAGAGAGAGAGAGTGGTTGAGACGGTGAGAGAAAGAGAGGGAGAGTGTTTGAGATTGTGTGAAAGAGAATGTGAGAGAGAACATGTGAGAGAGAGTGTGTGAGAGTGTATGTGAGTGAGAGAGTGTGTGAGAGAGAGTGTGTGAGAGAGAGAATGTGAAAGAGAGAGTGTGGTTGAGAGTGTGAGAGAAAGAGAGAGAGTGTTTGAGATTGTGTGAGAGAGAGTGTGAGAGAGTGTGTGAGATAGTGTGTGAGAGAGAGCGTGTGTTGGAGAGAGTGTGAGATAGCGTGTGAGTGAGAGAGTGTGTGAGAGAGAGACTGTGTGAGAGAGAGTGTGAAAGAGAGAGAGAGAGTGGTTGAGACAGTGAGAGAAAGTGAGAGAGTGTTTGAGATGTGTGAAAGAGAGTGTGAGAGAGAGATTGTGACAGAGTGTGTGGGAGAGAGTGAGAGAGATTGAGAGAGAGTGTATGAGAGAGAGTGTGTGTGAGAGAGAGAGTGTAAGAGAGTGCGTGTGAGAGAGTGTGTGAGAGAGAGTGTGTGAGAGAGAGAGTGTGAGAGAGTGTGTGAGAGGGTGTGTGTGAGAGTGTGTGAGAGAGAGAGTGTGAGAGAGAGTGTGTGAGAGAGTGTGAGAGTGTGTGAGAGAGAGCGTGTGAGAGAGAGTGTGTGAGAGAGTGTGAGAGTGTGTGTGAGAAAGAGCGTGTGAGGGAGAAAGTGTGAGAATGTATGTGAGTGACAGAGTGTGTGAGAGAGAGAGTGTGTGAGAGAGAGTGTGAAAGAGAGAGAGAGAGTGGTTGAGACAGTGAGAGAAAGAGAGAGAGTGTTTGAGATTGTGTGAAAGTGAGTGTGAGAGAGAGATTGTGAGAGAGTGTGTGAGAGAAAGTGAGAGAGAGTGTGTGAGAGAGAGTGTATGAGAGAGAGTGTGTGAGAGAGCGTGTGAGAGAGAGTGAGAGAGTGTATGAGATAGTGTGAGAGAGTGTGTGAGAGAGAGTGAGAGAGAGTGTATGAGAGAGTGTGTGAGAGAACGTGTGAGTGAGAGTGAGAGAGTGTATGAGAGAGTGTGAGAGAGTGTGTGAGAGAGAGTGAGAGAGAGTGTATGAGAGAGAGTGAGTGTGAGAGAGTGCGTGTGAGAGAGAGTGTGAGAGAGAGTGTGAGAGAGTGTGTGAGAGGGTGTGTGTGAGACAGTGTGTGAGAGAGTGTGAGATTGAGTGTGTGAGAGAGTGAGAGAATGTATGAGAGAGTGTGAGAGAGAGAGTGTGTGAGAGAATGTGAGATCGTGTGAGAGAGACAGTGAGAGAGATAGTGTGTGAGATAGAATTTGAGAGAGATTGTGTGAGAGAGTGTGAGAGAGAGTGTGAGAGAGAGTGTGCGGGAGTTTGTGAGAGAGTGTGTGAGAGAGTGTGAGAGAAAGTGTATGAGAGAGAGTGAGTGTGAGAGTGTGTAAGAGAGAGTGTGTGAGAGAGAGAATGTGAAAGAGAGAGTGTGGTTGAGAGTATGAGAGAAAGAGAGAGTGTGTTTGAGATTGTGTGAGAGTGAGTGTGAGAGATAGAGTGTGAGAGAGAGCGTGTGAGGGAGAGAGTGTGTGAGAGAGTATGAGAGAGAGTGTGTGTGAGAGAGTGTGAGAGAGAGCGTGTGAGAGAGAGAATGTGAAACAGAGAGTGTGGTTGAGAGTGTGAGAGAAAGAGAGAGAGTGTTTGAGATTGTGTGAGACAGAGAGTGAGAGAGTGTGTGTGCGAGAGTGTGAGAGAGTGTGTGAGAGAGAGCATGTGAGGGAGAGAGTGTGAGAGAGTGCATGAGTGACAGAGTGTGTGAGAGAGAGTGTGAAAGGGAGAGAGAGTGGTTGAGACGGTGAGAGAAAGAGAGGGAGAGTGTTTGATATTGTGTGAAAGAGAGTGTGAGAGAGAGCGTGTGAGAGTGTGTGTGAGAGAGAGAGTGTGTGAGAGAGTGTGAGAGAGTGTGTGAGAGAGAGGTCATTAAAGAGAGAGAGTGTGAGAGAGAGTGTGTGAGAGAGAGTGTGTGAGTGAGAGATTGTGTGACAGACTGTGTGAGAGAGTGTGTTTGTGAGAGATTGTGTGACAGAGTGTGTGAGAGAGAGTGTGTGAGTGAGAGATTGTATGACAGACTGTGTGAGAGAGTGTGTGTGTGAGAGATTGTGTGACAGAGTGTGTGAGAGTGTGCGGAGAGTGTGAGAGAGTGTGAGAGAGAGTGTGCGAGAGAGAGGTCATTAAAGAGAGAGAGTGTGTGAGAGAGTGTGTGAGAGTGTGTGAGAGAAAGTGTGTGAGAGAGAGTGTGTGAGTGAGAGATTGTGTGAGAGAGTGTGTGAGAGAGTATGTGAAGTGAGAGAGTGTGTGAGAGAGAGTGTGTGAGAGAGAGAGTGTGTGAGAGAGTGTGAAAGAGAGAGAGAGTGTGATTAAGTGTGTGAGAGAAAGAGAGAGAGTGTTTGAGATTGTGTGAGAGTGAGTGTGAGAGAGAGAGTATGAGAGAGTGCGTGTGAGGGTGAGAGTGTGTGAGAGAGTATGAGAGAGAGTGTTTGAGAGAGTGTGTGAGAGAGAGTGTGTGAGAGAGATAATGTGAAAGAGAGAGTGTGGTTGAGAGTGTGAGAGAAAGAGAGAGAGTGTTTGAGATTGTGTGAGAGAGAGAGTGAGAGAGTGTGTGAGCGAGAGTGTGAGAGAGTGTGTGAGAGAGAGCATGTGAGGGAGAGAGTGTGAGAGAGTGTGTGAGTGACAGAGTGTGTGAGAGAGAGAGTGTGTGAGAGAGAGTGTGAAAGAGAGAGAGAGTGGTTGAGACGGTGAGAGAAAGAGAGGGAGAGTGTTTGAGATTGTGTGAAAGAGAATGTGAGAGAGAGCATGTGAGAGAGTGTGAGAGTGTATGTGAGTGAGAGAGTGTGTGAGAGAGAGTGTGTGAGAGAGAGAATGTGAAAGAGAGAGTGTGGTTGAGAGTGTGAGAGAAAGAGAGAGAGTATTTGAGATTGTGTGAGAGAGAGTGTGAGAGAGTGTGTGAGATAGTGTGTGAGAGAGAGCGTGTGTTGGAGAAAGTGTGAGATAGTGTGTGAGTGAGAGAGTGTGTGAGAGAGAGACTGTGTGAGAGAGAGTGTGAAAGAGAGAGAGAGAGTGGTTGAGACGGTGAGAGAAAGTGAGAGAGTGTTTGAGATTGTGTGAAAGAGAGTGTGAGAGAGAGATTGTGACAGAGTGTGTGGGAGAGAGTGAGAGAGAGTGAGAGAGAGTGTATGAGAGAGAGCGTGTGTGAGAGAGAGAGTGTAAGAGAGTGCGTGTGAGAGAGTGTGTGAGAGAGAGTGTGTGAGAGAACGAGTGTGAGAGAGTGTGTGAGAGGGTGTGTGTAAGAGAGTGTGTGAGAGAGAGAGTGTGTTTGCGAGAGTGTGAGAGAGTGTGTGAGAGAGAGCATGTGAGGGAGAGAGTGTGAGAGAGTGTATGAGTGACAGAGTGTGTGAGAGAGTGTGTGAGAGAGAGTGTGAAAGGGAGAGAGAGTGGTTGAGACGGTGAGAGAAAGAGAGGGAGAGTGTTTGATATTGTGTGAAAGAGAGTGTGAGAGAGAGCGTGTGAGAGTGTGTGTGAGAGAGAGAGTGTGTGAGAGAGAGTGTGAGAGAGTGTGTGAGAGAGAGGTCATTAAAGAGAGAGAGTGTGAGAGAGAGTGTGTGAGAGAGAGTGTGTGAGTGAGAGATTGTGTGACAGACTGTGTGAGAGAGTGTGTTTGTGAGAGATTGTGTGACAGAGTGTGTGAGAGAGAGTGTGTGAGTGAGAGATTGTATGACAGACTGTGTGAGAGAGTGTGTGTGTGAGAGATTGTGTGACAGAGTGTGTGAGAATGTGCGGAGAGTGTGAGAGAGTGTGAGAGAGAGTGTGCGAGAGAGAGGTCATTAAAGAGAGAGAGTGTGTGAGAGAGTGTGTGAGAGTGTGTGAGAGAAAGTGTGTGAGAGAGAGTGTGTGAGTGAGAGATTGTGTGAGAGAGTGTGTGAGTGAGAGAGTGTGTGAGAGAGAGTGTGTGAGAGAGAGAGTGTGTGAGAGAGTGTGAAAGAGAGAGAGAGTGTGATTGAGTGTGTGAGAGAAAGAGAGAGAGTGTTTGAGATTGTGTGAGAGTGAGTGTGAGAGAGAGAGTATGAGAGAGTGCGTGTGAGGGTGAGAGTGTGTGAGAGAGTATGAGAGAGAGTGTTTGTGAGAGAGTGTGAGAGAGCGTGTGAGAGAGAGAATGTGAAACAGAGAGTGTGGTTGAGAGTGTGAGAGAAAGAGATAGAGTGTTTGAGATTGTGTGAGACACAGTGAGAGAGTGTGTGAGCGAGAGTGTGAGAGAGTGTGTGAGAGAGAGCGTGTGAGGGAGAGAGTGTGTGAGAGTGTGTGAGTGAGAGAGTGTGTGAGAGAGAGAGTGTGTGAGAGAGAGGGCATTCAAGAGAGTGAGTGTGTGAGAGAGTGTGTGAGAGAGAGTGTGTGAGAGAGAGTGTGTGAGAGAGAGTGTGTGAGAGAGATAATGTGAAAGAGAGAGTGTGGTTGAGAGTGTGAGAGAAAGAGAGAGAGTGTTTGAGATTGTGTGAGAGAGAGAGTGAGAGAGTGTGTGAGCGAGAGTGTGAGAGAGTGTGTGAGAGAGAGCATGTGAGGGAGAGAGTATGAGAGAGTGTGTGAGTGACAGAGTGTTCGAGAGAGAGAGTGTGTGAGAGAGAGTGTGAAAGAGAGAGAGAGTGGTTGAGACGGTGAGAGAAAGAGAGGGAGAGTGTTTGAGATTGTGTGAAAGAGAATGTGAGAGAGAGCATGTGAGAGAGAGTGTGTGAGAGTGTATGTGAGTGAGAGAGTGTGTGAGAGAGAGTGTGTGAGAGAGAGAATGTGAAAGAGAGAGTGTGGTTGAGAGTGTGAGAGAAAGAGAGAGAGTGTTTGAGATTGTGTGAGAGAGAGTGTGAGAGAGTGTGTGAGATAGTGTGTGAGAGAGAGCGTGTGTTGGAGAGAGTGTGAGATAGCGTGTGAGTGAGAGAGTGTGTGAGAGAGAGACTGTGTGAGAGAGAGTGTGAAAGAGAGAGAGAGAGTGGTTGAGACGGTGAGAGAAAGTGAGAGAGTGTTTGAGATGTGTGAAAGAGAGTGTGAGAGAGAGATTGTGACAGAGTGTGTGGGAGAGAGTGAGAGAGATTGAGAGAGAGTGTATGAGAGAGAGTGTGTGTGAGAGAGAGAGTGTAAGAGAGTGCGTGTGAGAGAGTGTGTGAGAGAGAGTATGTGAGAGAGAGAGTGTGAGAGAGTGTGTGAGAGGGTGTGTGTGAGAGTGTGTGAGAGAGAGAGTGTGAGAGAGAGTGTGTGAGAGAGTGTGAGAGTGTGTGAGAGAGAGAGTGTGAGAGAGAGTGTGTGAGAGAGTGTGAGAGTGTGTGTGAGAGAGTGAGAGAGAGAATGTATGAGAGAGTGTGAGAGAGAGAGTGTGTGAGAGAATGTGAGATCGTGTGAGAGATACAGCGAGAGAGAGAGTGTGTGAGAGAGATTGAGAGAGAGTGTGAGAGAGAGTGTGCGGGAGTTTCTGAGAGAGTGTGTGAGAGAGTGTGAGAGAAAGTGTATGAGAGAGAGTGAGTGTGAGAGTGTGTGAGAGAGAGTGTGTGAGAGAGAGAATGTGAAAAAGAGAGTGTGGTTGAGGGTGTGAGAGAAAGAGAGAGAGTGTTTGAGATTGTTTGAGAGTGAGTGTGAGAGAGAGAGTGTGAGAGAAAGCGTGTGAGGGAGAGAGTGTGTGAGAGAGTATGAGAGAGTGAGTGAGAGAGTATGAGAGAGAATGTGTGAGAGAGAGTGTGAGAGAGAGCGTGTGAGAGAGAGAATGTGAAACAGAGAGTGTGGTTGAGAGTGTGAGAGAAAGAGAGAGAGTGTTTGAGATTGTGTGAGACAGAGAGTGAGAGAGTGTGTGAACGAGAGTGTGAGAGAGTGTATGAGTGACAGAGTGTGTGAGAGCGTATGTGAGAGAGAGTGTGAAAGGGAGAGAGAGTGGTTGAGACGGTGAGAGAAAGAGAGGGAGAGTGTTTGATATTGTGTGAAAGAGAGTGTGAGAGAGAGCGTGTGAGAGTGTGTGTGAGAGAGAGAGTGTGTGAGAGAGAGTGTGAAAGAGTGTGTGAGAGAGAGGTCATTAAAGAGAGAGAGTGTGTGAGAGAGTTTGTGAGAGAGTGTGTGTGAGTGAGAGATTGTGTGACAGACTGTGTGAGAGAGTGTGTTTGTGAGAGATTGTGTGACAGAGTGTGTGAGAGAGAGTGTGTGAGTGAGAGATTGTGTGACAGACTGTGTGAGAGAGTGTGTGTGTGTGAGAGAGTGTGTGACAGAGTGTGTGAGAGTGTGCGGAGAGTGTGAGAGAGTGTGAGAGAGAGTGTGCGAGAGAGAGGTCATTAAAGAGAGAGAGTGTGAGAGAGTGTGTGAGAGAGTGTGTGAGAGTGTGTGAGAGAAAGTGTGTGAGAGAGAGTGTGAGAGAGTGTGTGAGAGAAAGTGTGTGAGAGAGAGTGTGTGAGTGAGAGAGTGTGTGAAAGAGAGAGTGTGAGAGAGAGTGTGTGAGAGAGAGAGCGTGTGAGAGAGTGTGAAAGAGAGAGAGAGTGTGATTGAGTGTGTGAGAGAAAGAGAGAGAGTGTTTGAGATTGCGTGAGAGTGAGTGTGAGAGAGAGAGTATGAGAGAGTGCGTGTGAGTCTGAGAGTGTGTGAGAGAGTATGAGAGAGAGTGTTTGTGAGAGAGTGTGAGAGAGAGCGTGTGAGAGAGAGAATGTGAAACAGAGAGTGTGGTTGAGAGTGTGAGAGAAAGAGATAGAGTGTTTGAGATTGTGTGAGACACAGTGAGAGAGTGTGTGAGCGAGAGTGTGAGAGAGTGTGTGAGAGAGAGCGTGTGAGGGAGAGAGTGTGTGAGAGTGTGTGAGTGAGAGAGTGTGTGAGAGAGAAAGTGTGTGAGAGAGAGGGCATTAAAGAGAGAGAGTGTGTGAGAGAGTGTGTGAGAGAGAGTGTGTGAGAGAGAGTGTGTGAGAGAGATAATGTGAAAGAGAGAGTGTGGTTGAGAGTGTGAGAGAAAGAAAGAGAGTGTTTGAGATTGTGTGAGAGAGAGAGAGTGTGAGCGAGAGTGTGAGTGAGTGTGTGAGAGAGAGCATGTGAGGGAGAGAGTGTGAGAGAGTGTGTGAGTGACAGAGAGTGTGAGAGAGAGAGTGTGTGAGGGAGAGTGTGAAAGAGAGAGAGAGTGGTTGAGATGGTGAGAGAAAGAGAGGGAGAGTGTTTGAGATTGTGTGAAAGAGAATGTGAGAGAGAGCATGTGAGAGAGAGTGTGTGAGAGTGTATGTGAGTGAGAGAGTGTGTGAGAGAGAGTGTGTGAGAGAGAGAATGTGAAAGAGAGAGTGTGGTTGAGAGTGTGAGAGAAAGAGAGAGAGTGTTTGAGATTGTGTGAGAGAGAGTGTGAGAGAGTGTGTGAGATAGTGTGTGAGTAGAGCTTGTGTGGGAGAGAGTGTGAGATAGTGTGTGAGTGAGAAAGTGTGTGAGAGAGAGACTGTGTGAGAGAGAGTGTGAAAGAGAGAGAGAGAGTGGTTGAGACGGTGAGAGAAAGAGAGAGAGTGTTTGAGATTGTGTGAAAGAGAGTGTGAGAGAGAGATTGTGACAGAGTGTGTGGGAGAGAGTGAGAGAGAGTGAGAGAGAGTGTATGAGAGAGAGTGCGTGTGAGAGAGAGAGTGTAAGAGAGTGCGTGTGAGAGAGTGTGTGAGAGAGAGTGTGTGAGAGAGAGAGTGTGAGAGAGTGTGTGAGAGGGTGTGTGTGAGAGTGTGTGAGAGAGAGTGAGAGAGAGAGAATGTATGAGAGAGTGTGAGAGAGAGAGTGTGTGAGAGAATGTGAGATCGTGTGAGAGATACAGCGAGAGAGAGAGTGTGCGAGAGAGATTGAGAGAGAGTGTATGAGAGAGAGAGTGTGAGAGAGAGTGTGTGAGAGAGAGAGTGTGTGAGAGAGTGTGTGAGAGAGAGTGTGTGAGAGAGAGTGAGAGAGAGAGAGTGTGAGAGAGTGTGTGAGTGGGTGTGTGAGAGAGAGAGTGTGAGAGAGAGTGTGAGAGAGTGTGTGAGATAGTGTGTGAGTAGAGCTTGTGTGGGAGAGAGTGTGAGATAGTGTGTGAGTGAGAGAGTGTGTGAGAGAGAGACTGTGTGAGAGTGTGAAAGAGAGAGAGAGAGTGGTTGAGACGGTGAGAGAAAGAGAGAGAGTGTTTGAGATTGTGTGAAAGAGAGTGTGAGAGAGAGATTGTGACAGAGTGTGTGGGAGAGAGTGAGAGAGAGTGAGAGAGAGTGTATGAGAGAGAGTGTGTGTGAGAGAGAGAGTGTAAGAGAGTGCGTGTGAGAGAGTGTGTGAGAGAGAGTGTGTGAGAGAGAGAGTGTGAGAGAGTGTGTGAGAGGGTGTGTGTGAGAGTGTGTGAGAGAGAGTGAGAGAGAGAATGTATGAGAGAGTGTGAGAGAGAGAGTGTGTGAGAGAATGTGAGATCGTGTGAGAGATACAGCGAGAGAGAGAGTGTGCGAGAGAGATTGAGAGAGAGTGTATGAGAGAGAGAGTGTGAGAGAGAGTGTGTGAGAGAGAGAGTGTGTGAGAGAGTGTGTGAGAGAGAGTGTGTGAGAGAGAGTGAGAGAGAGAGAGTGTGAGAGAGTGTGTGAGTGGGTGTGTGAGAGAGAGAGTGTGAGAGAGTGTGTGAGAGGGTGTGTGTGAGAGTGTGTGTGAGAGAGAGTGTGAGAGAGAGTGTGTGAGAGTGTGTGTGAGAGTGTGTGTGAGAGAGTGAGAGAGAGAGAGTGTGAGAGAGTGTGTGAGTGGGTGTGTGTGAGAGAGTGTGTGAGAGAGTGTGTGAGAGAGAGTGTGTGAGAGAGTGTGTGAGAGAGAGAGTGTGAGAGAGAGTGTGTCAGTGAGAGATTGTGTGAGAGAGGGAGTGAGAGAGAGAGTGTGTGAGAGAATGTGAGAGAGTGTGTGAGAGAATGTGAGAGAGAGAGGGCATTAAAGAGAGATAGTGTGTGAGAGAGTGTGTGAGAGAGAGAGTGTGTGAGAGAGAGTGTGAAAGAGAGAGTGTGGTTGAGAGTGTGAGAGAAAGAGAGAGAGTGTTTGAGATTGTGTGAGAGAGAGTGTGAGAGATTGTGTGAGTGAGAGTGTGAGAGAGTGTGTGAGAGAGAGCGTGTGAGGGAGAGAGTGTGAGAGAGTGTGTGAGTGAGAAAGTGTGTGAGAGAGAGAGTGTGTGAGAGAGAGTGTGAAAGAGAGGGAGAGTGGTTGAGACGGTGAGAGAAAGAGAGAGAGAGTGTTTGAGATTGTGTGAAAGAGAGTGTGAGAGAGAGATTGTGACAGTGTGAAAGAGAGAGAGTGGTTGAGATGGTGAGAGAGAGTATGTGAGAGAGAGTGAGAGAGAATGTATGAGAGAGAGTGTGAGAGAGTGTGTGAGAGAGAGAGTCTAAGAGAGTGCGTCTGAGAGAGTGTGTGAGAGAGAGAGTGTGAGATAGAGTGTGTGCGAGAGAGAGTGTGAGAGAGTGTGTGAGAGGGTGTGTGTGAGAGAGTGTGTGAGAGAGAGTGTGAGAGAGTGTGAGAGAGAGTGTGTGAGAGAGTGTGTGAGAGTGTGTGTGAGAGAGTGAGAGAGAGAATGTATGAGAGCGTGAGAGAGAGATTGTGTGAGAGAATGTGAGATCGTGTGAGAGATACAGCGAGAGAGAGAGAGTGTGTGAGAGTGTGAGACAGAGAGTGTGAGAGAGTGTGTGAGAGGGTGTGTGTGAGAGAGTGTGTGTGAGAGAGTGAGAGCGAGAATGTATGCGAGAGTGTGAGAGAGAGAGTGTGTGAGAGAATGTGAGATCGTGTGAGAGAGACAGTGTGTGAGAGAGAGAGTTTGAGAGAGATTGTGTGAGAGGGGGTGTGTGAGAGAGAGTGTGTGACAGAGAGTGTGTGAGAGTGTGTGAGAGTGTGTGAGTGAGAGAGCGTGTGAGAGAGTGTGTGAGTGAGAGAGTGTGTGAGAGAGAGATTGTGAAAGAGAGAGAGAATGTGGTTGAGAGTGTGAGAGAAAGAGAGCGAGAGTGTTTGAGATTGTGTGAGAGAGAGTGTGAGAGAGAGATTGTAAGCGGAGCGTGTGGGAGAGAGTGTGTGAGAGAGAATGTGAGACAGTGTGTGAGAGAGTGAGAGTGAGCATGTGAGAGAGAGTGTGTGAGAGAGAGAGTGTGAGAGAGATTGTGAGAGAGGGTGTGTGAGACAGAGTGTGAGAGTGTGAGAGAGATTGTGAAAGAGAGAGAGAATGTGGTTGAGAGTGTGAGAAAAAGAGAGCGAGAGTGTTTGAGATTGTGTGAGAGAGAGTGTGAGTGAGAGATTGTGAGGGGAGTGTGTGGGAGAGAGTGTATGAGAGTGTGTGTGAGAGAGGGTGTGAGACAGTGTGTGAGAGAGTGAGAGTGAGTATGTGAGAGAGTGTGTGAGAGAGTGTGTGAGAGTGTGTGTGAGAGAGATTGTGAGACAGTGTGTGAGAGAGTGAGCATGAGTATGTGAGAGAGTGTGTGAGAGAGAGAGTGAGAGGGAGTGTGTGATAAGAGAGTGTGGTTGAGCGAGAGAGTTGTGTGGGAGAGTGTGTGAGAGAATGTGTGTGAGAGAGAGTTTGAGAGAGAGAGTGTATGAGAGAGAGAGAGTGTGAGAGATAGTGTGAGAGAGTGTGAGAGTGAGTGTATGAGAGAGAGAATGTGAGAGAGTGTGAGAGTGTGTTAGAGAGTGTGTGAGAGAGAGAGTGTGAGAGAGAGAGTGTGAGACAGTGTGCGTCATGTATTCAACTGTCATTGTAACCCATGTATAAGCTGACTGAAGTTGTACACAGTGAGAACACTGACCACAGGGGACGAACTTGTGGGAGACACTCCTAACCTGGACTTTCCAGTATAAAAGGGGAAGTTCCACCCACCGTCTGTCTCTTGAGGTCGTGGTAATAAAGGTTACTGGTCACAGAGTGACCATCTCTCACGTATGGGCCTCGTGAGCATTTATACTGTATAGTAAGGATATATTATTGGCGACGAGAAACTGGGATTTAAACCACTAGCAGCACAGGAGAGAGGTACTGTGTTGGTGATGACTGGGACGATTTTATTGAGAGACGACAGCAAAGTTTTGTCACTAAGGAATGGCTGGGACAGGATTCAGCCGACAAACGCAGGGCTCATCTCCTGACGGTTTGTAGATCCAGAACGTACTCCCTGATGAAGGGCCTTCTAGCGCCAGATCGGGGAACACCTTAAACCGGTGAGCAGCATGCACATGGTGAGACACCGGTTTTACAAGCACCGTTGGCGAGAAGGGCAAAGTGTTCCAGACTTCGTGGCAGACCTCCGGCGACTGGTGAGCCTATGTAAGTTCCCAGATGCATGCAGAGCGGAGATGCTGTGAGACTTTTTTATTGAGGGCAGCGGGCACGCTGGGGTTTTCAGGAAACTGATTGAGACCAAAGACTTGACCTTGGAAGCGGCGGCTCTGATAGCCCAGACATTTATCTCAGGGGAGGAAGAGACCAGAATGATGTATGATAAAAATCTTGGCTCAAATGCGGCAAACGACCAGGGAGTCAACATTGTTAATGGGGCACACAGTTCTCTCGGCAGACAGCAACAGCATGTCATCGAACCTAAAGGGGAATTCAACAGAGACAATGGCTAGCTGAACGGCGATTCATGCCATCGCAATGGACAATGCGGCCGGTAATGGGGCCATCAACACCTGTTAATGGTGCGCTTAAGGACAGTTACAGAGACTGTCAGAGTCAATCGACTGGTAATGGATCTTTTGTTTCCAACAATGGGGCCTCCAGCTCATGCTGGAGGTGTGGAGGCAAACACCCAGCCAGAGCTTGCAGGTATCAGCAATATACCTGCAGAAACTGCAACGTCAGCGGTCACTTGGTGTGTATGTGCAGGAAGCCTGCAGCCAGGTTGAGGTACGAGGAGGACGGGCTCGATGTAAGCCCTACGAGGCCAAATGAATACTGGGGGAAATCGCTGGAAGCTGAAGTTCAGCGAGTTCATGTGGAGCACATATACAGTTCATACACCAGGGTGCCACCGATAATGATGAAAATGCTCCTCAATGGCATCCCAGTATCAATGGAGCTAGATACGGGGGCCAGCCAGTCCCTGATGAGTATCAAACAGTTCGAAAGGTTGTGGGCGTCCAAGGCCAGGAGGCCAAAATTATTGCCGATTGACGCATTGCTACGGACATATACAAAGGAGATCATTCCGGTGCTAGGCAGCGCCACGGTAGTCGTGACCCACAAGGATTCGGAGAACAGGTTGCCACTCTAGATTGTCCCAGGGGACGGTCCCGCACTACTGGGGAGGAGTTGGCTTGCTGTATTGAACTGGAAATGGGGCGATGTCAATGCAATTTCTTCTGTGGAGCGAGTATCATGCTCACAGGTCCTGGACAAATTTGACTCATTATTTCAACCCGGCATTGGCACTTTCATGCGGACCAAGGTAGTGATTCACATAAACCCGGACACCAGGCCAGTACACCACAAGGCCAGAGCGGTGCCGTACGTGATGCGGGAAAAGATAGAATGCGAATTGGACCGACTGCTGAGGGAAGGCATCATCTCGCCAGTCGAATTCAGTGACTGGGCGAGCCCGATTGTGCCGGTGCTCAAGGCGGATGGGCCGGTCAGGATATGTGGCGATTACAAGGCCACCATCAATCGGGTGTCACTCCAAGACCAGTACCCACTACCGAGATTGGAGGACCTCTTTGCGACGCTATCCGGTGGCAAACTTTTTTCAAAATTGGACCTGACCTCAGCTTACATGACCCAGGAGCTGGCGAGTGAGTCGAAGAAGCTGACCACCATCACGACACACAAGGGGTTGTTTGAGTATAACAGATGTCCGTTCGGGATTCGTTCGGCCGCCGCGATCTTTCAACGAAATATAGAAAGCCTCCTCAAGTCGATTCCAAGGACGGTGGTTTTTCAAGACGACATCCTCATCACGGGTCGCGATACTGAAGAACACCTCCACAACCTGGAGGAGGTGCTACGCAGACTGGACCGGGTAGGGCTGCGACTGAAAAAGGCAAAGTGCGTCTTCCTAGCTCCAGAGGTAGAATTCCTGGGGAGGAGGGTAGCAGCAGATGGGATCAGACCCACTGCATCCAAGACGGAAGCGATCCAGAGAACACCCAGACCCCGTAACACGACGGAGCTGCGTTCGTTCCTGGGGCTCCTGAACTATTTTGGTCACTTTCTTCCCAAATTGAGCAGGCTGTTAGAGCCGCTACACGTGCTCCTACGCAAAGGTCGCGATTGGGTCTGGGGGGACAGCCAGGAAAGGGCTTTTGATAGAACTCGCAATTTGTCATGCTCCAACAATCTGTTAACACTATATGACCCGTGTAAGAAACTAATTTTAACGTGCGATGCGTCGTCCTATAGGGTCGGGTGTGTGTTGCAGCATGTGAATGGCAATGGTCAGTTACAGCCGTTAGCTTATGCCTCCAGAAGTCTGTCCCGGGCAGAAAGGAGCTATGGGATGGTAGAAAAGGAAGTGCTAGCATGTGTATATGCAGTAAAAAAATGCACCAGTACCTGTTTGTCAGGAAATTTGAGCTGGAGACAGATCACAAACCCCTAACGTCCCTTTTGGCCGACAACAAGGCCATAAATGAGAATGCATCGGCCCGCATACAGAGGTGGGCACTCACGTTAGCCGCCTATGACTACACAATTCGGCACAGACCGGGCACCGAAAACTGCACCGATGCACTCAGCAGGCTCCCACTAGCCACTACTGAGGGGACAACTGAGCATGGTGCTGAGATTGTCATGGCTGTTGAAGATTCGAAAGTGAAGGCTCACCTGTGACAGCCCGTCAGATTAAAGTCTGGACAAATAAAGACCCGCTACTGTTTTAGTCAAGAAATGTGTCCTGAATGGGGACTAGGCAGCCACGTACGTGGCATGCCCTGAGGAATTTAAACCATTTCATAGGCGCAAGGATGAACTCTCGATTCAGGCCGATTGTCTACTGTGGGGAAACCGAGTACATGCCCCAGAAGGACAGAGAGGTGTTTATCAGAGAACTTCACAATGAGCACCTGGGCATTGTCATGATGAAGGCAATTGCCAGGTCACACGTTTGGTGGCCAGGGATAGATGCAGACCTGTAACTTTGTGTTCGCAGGTGCAACACGTGTGCTCAGCTGGGCAACGCACCCAGGGAAGCCCCCCTTAGCCCCTGGTCCTGGCCCGCCAAGCCATGGTTACGCATCCATGTGGACTACACAGGTCCTTTCATGGGAAAAATGTTTTTGGTTGTAGTAGACGCCTACTCCAAATGGATTGAGTGTGCCATTTTAAATTCAAGCACATCCTCTGCCACGGTAGAAAGTCTACGGGCAATGTTCGCCGCCCATGGTCTACCGGACGTCTTGGTCAGCGACAATGGCCCGTGCTTCACAAGCACTGAATTCCAGGACTTCATGGCAGGCAATGGAATTAACCATGTCAGAACAGCACCGTTCAAGCCGGCCTCAAACGGCCAGGCGGAACGAGCAGTGCAGATAATCAAACAGGGGATGCTCAGAATCCAAGGGGGTTCCCTAGAAAGCCGCTTATCACGCCTCCTGTTGGCCTATAAATCCCGACCACACTCACTCACAGGGATTCCACCCGCAGAGCTACGAATGAAAAGGACGCTCAAAACCAGGTTATCCCTCATACACCCCACCATGAAAGTAATTGTTGAGAGCAGGCATCAGTCACAATGTGAATGCAAGGGCGCGATGTATTGATGTCAATGACTCTGTTTTTGTCCTTAATTACGCTGCAGGGCCCAAATGGCTTGCAGGCACTGTGATTGTCAAAGAGGGGAATAGGGTTTTGGTAGTTAAACTTACCAGTGGCCATAGAAGTAAGTAAGTACAACTCTCTTTTAGACTGACTTTTAGATTGGTTTAATTGGCAGCGAACTACTAAGTAGCTATTTGCTGTTTCAGTAAATTTTAGTACGTAAATTAATTTAGGGGTTAAGTCATGGCAGGAGAGCTCGAACCCGTGTCATGCTCCTCCTGTGCGATGTGGGAAGACAAGGACACTTGACTGCGGGAAGTGTGTCCAGCTGCAGCTCCTGACAGACCGCGTGATGGCACTGGAGCTGCGGATGGACTCACTCTGGAGCATGCGCGATGCTGAGAATGTTGTGGATAGCACATTTAGTGAGTTGGTCACACCTCAGGTAAGGGTTAGGACAGATAGTGAATGGGTGACCAAGAGACAAGGCAAGAGAAGGAAGGTAGTGCAGGAGTCCCCTGCGGTCATCTCCCTCCAAAACAGATATACCGTTTTGGATTATGTTGGGGGAGATGACTTACCAGGGGAAGGCACCAGCAGCCAGGTTCATGGCACCATGGGTGGCTCTGCTGCACAGAAGGGTGGTAAAAAGAGTGGGGGAGCTATAGTGATAGGGGACTCTATTGTAAGGGGAATAGATAGGAGTTTCTGCGGCTGCAACCGAGACTCCAGGATGGTATGTTTCCTCCCTGGTGCAAGGGTCAAGAATGTCTCAGAGCAGCTGCAGAGCATTCTGGAGAGGGAGGGTGAACAGCCAGTTGTCATGGTACATGTAGGTACCAACGATATAGGTAAGAAGCGCAAAGAGGTCCTGCAAGATGAATTTAGGGAGCTAGGATTAAAATTAAAAAGTAGGACCTCAAAGGTAGTAATCTCTGGATTGCTACCAGTGCCACATGCTAATCAGAATAGATGGAGCAGGATAGTTAGAATAAATACGTGGCTTGAGCAGTGGTGCAAGAGGGAGGGATTCAAATTCCTGGGACATTGGAACCAGTTCTGGGGGAAGTGGGACCTGTACAAAAGGGACGGTCTGCACTTGGGCAGGACTGGAAATAATGGGGGGGAACATTTGCTAATGCAGTTCGGGAGTGTTTAAACTAATATGGCTGGGGGATGGGAACCTATGCAGCGAGACAGGGCAAAGTAATATGAAATCAGAAAAAGATGGTAGAAAGGTAAAAAGCAATAGTGGAAGGCCGAATAAACAAAGGCAAGAAACAAAAAGGGCCACACTACATCATAATTCTAAAAGGACAAAGGGTGTTAAAAAAACAAGCCTGAAGGCTTTGTGTCTTAATGCAAGGAGTATCCATAATAAGGTGGATTAATTAACTGTGCAAATAGATGTTAACAGATATGATGTGATTGGGATTACAGAGACGTGGCTCCAGGATGATCAGGGCTGGGAACTCAACATCCAGGGGTATTCAACATTCAGGAAGGATAGAATAAAAGGAAAAGGAGGTGGGGTAGCATTGCTGGTTAAAGAGGAGATTCATGCAATAGTTAGGAAGGACATTAGCTTGGATGATGTGGAATCTATATGGGTAGAGCTGCAGAACACCAAAGGGCAAAAAACGTTAGTGGGAGTTGTGTACAGACCTCCAAATAGTAGTAGTGATGTTGGGGAGGGCATCAAACAGGAAATTAGGGGTGCATGCAATAAAGGTGCAGGAGTTATCATGGGTGACTTTAATATGCATTCAGATTGGGCTAACCAAACTGGAAGCAATACGGTGGAGAAGGATTTCCTGGAGTGCATAAGGGATGGCTTTCTGGACCAATATGTCGAGGAACCAACTAGGGGGGAGGCCATCTTAGACTGGGTGTTGTGTAATGAGAAAGGATTAATTAGCAATCTCATTGTGCGAGGCCCCTTGGGGAAGAGTGACCATAATATGGTGGAATTCTACATTAGGATGAAGAATGAAACAGTTAATTCAGAGACCATGGTCCAGAACGTAAAGAAGGGTGACTTTGAAGGTATGAGGCGTGAATTGGCTAGGATAGATTGGCGAATGATACTTAAGGGGTTGACAGTGGATGGGCAATGACAGACATTTAGAGACCACATGGATGAACTACAACAATTGTACAACAATTGTCTGGCGTAAAAATAAAAAAGGGAAGGTGGCTCAACCGTGGCTATCAAGGGAAATCAGGGATAGTATTAAAGCCAAGGAAGTGGCATACAAATTGGCCAGAAATAGCAGCGAACCTGGGGAATGGGAGAAATTTAGAACTCAGCAGAGGAGGACAAAGGGTTTGATTTGGACAGAGAAAATAGAGTACAAGAGGAAGCTTGCAGGGAACATTAAGACGGACTGCAAAAGCTTCTATAGATATGTGAAGAGAAAAAGGTTAGTAAAGACAAATGTAGGTCCCCTGCAGTCAGAATCAGGGGAAGTCATAACGGGAAACAAAGAAATGGCAGACTAATTGAACAAGTGCTTTGGTTCGGTATTCACTAAGGAGGACACAAACAACCTTCTGGATATAAAAGGGGTCAGAGCATCTGGTAAGAAGGAGGAACTGAGGGAAATCCTTATTAGTCTGGAAATTGTGTTGGGGAAATTGATGGGATTGAAGGCCGATAAATCCCCAGGGCCTGATGGTCTGCATCCCAGAGTAGTTAAGGAGATGGCCTTGGAAATAGCGGATGCATTGACAGTCATTTTCCAACATTCCATAAACTCTGGATCAGTTCCTATGGAGTGGAGGGTAGCCAATGTAACCCCACTTTTTAAAAAAGGAGGGAGAGAGAAAACAGGGAATTATAGACCGGTCAGCCTGACCTCAGTAGTGGGTAAAATGATGGAATCAATTATTAAGGATGTCATAGCAGTGCATTTGGAAAGAGGTGACATGATAGGTCCAAGTCAGCATGGATTTGTGAAAGGGAAATTAAGCTTGACAAACCTTCTGGAATTTTTTGAGGATGTTTCCTGTAGAGTGGACAAGGGAGAACCAGTTGATGTGGTGTATTTGGACTTTCAGAAGGCTTTCGACAAGGTTCCACACAAGTGATTAATGTGCAAAGTTAAAGCACATGGGATTGGGGGTAGTGTGCTGACGTGGATTGAGAACTGGTTGTCAGACAGGAAGCAAAGAGTAGGAGTAAATGGGTACTTTTCAGAATGGCAGGCAGTGACTAGTGGGATACCGCAAGGTTCTGTGCTGGGGCCCCAGCTTTTTACATTGCACATTAATGATTTAGACGAGGGGATTTAATGTAGTATCTCCAAATTTGTGGATGACACTAAGCTGGGTGGCAGTGTGAGCTGCGAGGAGGATGCTATGAGGCTGCAGAGTGACTTGGATAGGTTAGGTGAGTGGGCAAATGCATGGCAGATGAAGTATAATGTGGATAAATATGAGGTTATCCACTTTGGTGGTAAAAACAGAGAGACAGACTATTATCTGAATGGTGACAGATTAGGAAAAGGGGAGGTGCAACGAGACCTGGGTGTCATGGTACATCAGTCATTGAAGGTTGGCATCTAGGTACAGGAGGCGGTTAAGAAAGCAAATGGCATGTTGGCTTTCATAGCGAGGGGATTTGAGTACAGAGGCAAGGAGGTGTTACTACAGTTGTACAGGGCCTTGGTGAGGCCACACCTGGAATATTGTGTACAGTTTTGGTCTCCTAATTTGAGGAAGGACATTTTTGCTCTTGAGGGAGTGCAGCGAAGGTTCACCAAACTGATTCCCGGGATGGCGGGACTGACATATCAAGAAAGACTGGATCAACTGGGCTTGTTTCACTGGTGTTCAGAAGAATGAGAGGGGACCTCATAAAAACATTTAAAATTCTGACGGGTTTAGACAGGTTAGATGCAGGAAGAATGTTCCCAATGTTGGGGAAGTCCAGAACCAGGGGTCACAGTCTAAGGATAAGGGGTAAGCCATCTAGGACCGAGATGAGGAGAAACTTCTTCACCCAGAGAGTGGTGAACCTGTGGAATTCTCCACCACAGAAAGTTGTTGAGGCCAATTCACTAAATATATTCAAGAAGGAGTTATATGAAGTCCTTACTACTCGGGGGATCAAGGGATATGGTGAGAAAGCAGGAATGGGGTACTGAAGTTGCATGTTCAGCCATGAACTCATTGAATGGCGGTGCAGGCTAGAAGGGCCGAATGGCCTACTCCTGCACCTATTTTCTATGTTTCTATGTTTCTATGTTTCTAAGAAGCAGAGGAAGAACACAACGTAGAGTTTACTCCTCCACAGGTGACCGAACACTGGAACCAAAGGGAGGAGAGTCCAGTCACTGTGGGCAGTCCGGACAGGCCTGAGGCACCGCAAACAGCAGACACTCAGGCTAGCGCCCAACAACCGGAGCCCCAACTCAGGCGCTCTACAAGGGAGTGTAAACCACCAGAGAGACTTAAGCTGTGATCCCAATAAGACTTTGCGGGGGAGGTGATGTCATGTATTTAACGATCATTGCAACCCATGTATAAGCTGACCTAAGTTGTACACCGAGAGAACACTGGCCAGAAGGGGGCGCGCTTGTGGGAGACATGACTAACCTGGACTTTCCGGTATAAAAGGGGAAGCTCCACCCATCTTCATCACTTGAGGTCTTGGTGATAAAGGTAACTGGTCACAGAGTGACCTTCTCTCAAGTATGGGCCTCGTGTGCATTTATACTGTATAGTAAGGATATATTAGAAAGTGTGCGACAGAGAGAAAGTTTTTGGGAGAAAGTGTGTGTGAGAGAGAGTGTGAATGAGAGGGAGAGTGTGTGGTTGAGAGTGTTTGTGTGTGTGTGTGAGAGATGGTGTGAGAGAGAAAATGTGAGAGAGTGTGCGAGATAGAGTGAGAGAATGTTTGAGAGAGAGAAAGTCTGAGAAAGAAAGTGTGCAAGAGAGAGTATGAGAGTCAGAGTGTGAGAGGGAGAGTGTGTGAGAGTCAGAGTGTGAGAGGGAGAGTGTGTGAGAGTCAGAGTGTGTGTGTGAGAGTCAGAGTGTGAGAGGGAGAGTGTGTGAGAGGGTCTGTGAGAGGGAGAGTGTGTGAGAGGGAGAGTGTGTGAGAGGGAGAGTGTGTGAGAGGGAGAGTGTGTGAGAGGGAGAGTGTGTGAGAGGGAGAGTGTGTGAGAGTCTGTGAGTGAGCGAGTGAGATTAAGAGAGTGTGTGAGAGGGTGTGTAAGGTGTGTTTGAGAGTGTGTGAGAGGTTGTGTGAGAGAGTGTGTGAAAGAGAGAGAGTGTGTGGTTGAGCGTGTGAGAGAGAAAGTATGTGAGGGAGTGTGAGAGGGAGTGTTAGAGAATGTATGAGAGAGATAGATTGTGTGAGAGAATGTGTGAGAGAGAAATTTTGAGAGAGAAAGTATGCGATAGAGAGAAAGTTTGTGGGAGAGAGCGTATAAGAGAGTGTGTGAGAGAAAGTGTGAAAGATAGAGAGAGTGTGGTTGAGAGTGTTTGTGAGTGAGTGTTTGAGAGTTTGTGAGTGAGTGTGTGAAAGAGAGTGTGTGTTCGAAAGAGAGTGAGACAGGATCGGTTCAAGTCAGCATGGATTTATGAAAGGGAAATCATGCTTGACAAATATTGTGGAATTTTTTGAGGATGTAACTAGTCGAGTGGACAAGGGAGAACCAGTGGATGTGATGTATTTGGATTTTCAAAACGCTTTTGACAAGGTCCCACATAAGAGATTGGTGTACAAAATTAAAGCACATGGCATTGGGGGTAATGTACTGACGTGGATAGAGAATTGGTTGGCAGACAGGAAGCAGAGAGTCGGGATAAACAGGTCCTTTTCAGAATGGCATTCAGTGACTAGTGGGGTGCCACAGGGCTCAGTGCTGGGACCCCAGCTCTTTACAATATATATTAATGATTTAGATGAAGGAATTGAGTGTAATATCTCCAAGTTTGCAGATGACACTAAACTGAGTGGCGGTGTGAGCTGTGAGGGGGACGCTAAGAGGCTGCAGGGTGAGTTCGACAGGTTAGGTGAGTGGGCAAATGCATGGCAGCTGCAGTATAATGTGGATAAATGGGAGGTTATCCATTTTGGGGGCAAAAACACGAAGGCAGAATATTATCTGAATGGCGGCAGATTAGGAAAAGGGGAGGTGCAGCGAGACCTGGGTGTCATGGTTCATCAGTCATTGAAAGTTGGCATGCAGGTACAGCAGGCGGTGAAGAAGGCAAATGGTATGTTGGGCTTCATAGCGAGAGGATTTGAGTATAGGAGCAGGGAGGTGTTGCTACAGTTGTACAGGGCCTTGGTGAGGCCACACCTGGAATATTGTGTTCAGTTTTGGTCTCCTATGTTTCTATTTCTATGTGGGAGTGAGAGAAAACCTGTGAGAGAGAGAAATTGTGTTAGCGAGAGTGTGATATAAAAAGCGTGAGAGAGAGTGTGTGCTTGAGAGAGTGTGAGAGTGAGAGAGAAACATAGAAACATAGAAAATAGGTGCAGGCGTAGGCCATTCGGCCCTTCGAGCCTGCACCACTTGGACCGATCCTGTCACTGCTTTCCAAATGCGCTGCTATTACATCTTTAATAATTGATTCCAACATTTTCCCCACTACTGATGTCAGGCTAACCGGTCTATAATTACCCGTTTTCTCTCTCCCTCCTTTTTTAAAAAGTGGTGTTACATTAGCTACCCTTCAGTCCATCGGAACTGATCCAGAGTCGATGGAAAATGATCACCAATGCATCCACTATTTCTAGGGCCACTTCCTTAAGTACTCTGGGATGCAGAATATCAGGCCCTGAGGATTTATCGGCCTCCAATCCCATCAATTTCCCTAACACAATTTCCTGACTAATAAGAATTACCTTCAGTTCTTCCTTCTCACTAGACCCTCGGTCCCCAAGTATTTCCAGAAGGTTATTTGTGTCTTTCTTAGTGAAGACAGAAGCAAGGTATTTGTTCAATTGGTCTGCCATTTCTTTATTCCCCATTATAAATTCACCTGATTCTGACTGTAAAGGACGTACATTTGTCTTCACTAATCATTCTTTCTCTCAAAGTTTGTGAACGAGAGACTGGGGAGAGAGACTGGGGAGAGAGACTGGGGAGAGAGACTGGGGAGAGAGACTGGGGAGAGAGACTGGGGAGAGAGACTGGGGAGAGAGACTGTGAGTTTGAGAGAGTGTGTGTGCGAGAGAATGTCTGAGAGAGTGTGTGAGAGAGAGAGAGTGTGTGAGAGAGAGAGAGTGTGTGAGAGAGAGAGAGAGAGTGTGTGAGAGAGAGAGAGAGAGTGTGTGAGAGAGAGAGAGAGTGTGTGAGAGAGAGAGAGAGTGTGTGAGAGAGAGAGAGAGTGAGAGTGTGTGTGAGAGAGAGAGTGAGAGAGAGAGTGTGTTTGTGTGAGAGAGAAAGGCTAATCTGTACCCCAAATTGATGTACCCTCACTTCTGTGTAATCTTTTCTACCCCAAAGCAGACAACTGTTTATCGATCTGAGCCTTGTCCGTTGCAATTGACCACCGTCGTGCTCCGAAAACACAACGTCAGAAATAGGCCATTCGGCCCCTCGAGCCTGCTCCGCCATTCAATAAGATCATGGCTGATCATTCCCTCAGTACCCCTTTCCTGCTTTCTCCCCATACCCCTTGATCCCTTTAGCCGTAAGGGCCATATCTAACTCCCTCTTGAATATATCCAATGAACTGACATCAACAACTCTCTGCGGCAGGGAATTCCACAGGTTAACAACTCTCTGAGTGAAAAAGTTTCTCCTCATCTCAGTCCTAAATGGCTTACCCCTTATCCTTAGACTATGTCCCAAAGTTCTGGACTTCCCCAACATCGGGAACATTCTTCCCGCATCCAGTCCCGTCAGAATTTTATATGTTTCTATGAGATCCCCTCTCATCCTTCTAAACTCCAGTGAATACAGGCCCAGTTGATCCAGTCTCTCCTCATATGTCAGTCCTGCCATCCTGGGAATCAGTCTGGTGAACCTTCGCTGCACTCCCTCAATAACAAGAATGTCCTTCCTCAGATTGGGAGACCAAAACTGAACACAATATTCCAGGTGAGGCCTCTCTAAGGCCCTGTACAACTGCAGTAAGACCTCCCTGCTCCTATACTCAAATTTCCTAGCTATGAAGGCCAACATGCCATTTGCCTTCTTCACTGCCTGCTGTACCTGCATGCCAACTTTCAATGACTGATGAACCATGAGGTTGCAGGTGCAGCAGGTAATCAGGAAGGCGAATGGAATGTTGGCCTTCATTGCGAGAGGGATGGAGTACAAAAGCAGGGAGGTCCTGCTGCAACTGTACAGGGTATTGGTGAGGCCGCACCTGGAGTACTGCGTGCAGTTTTGGTCACCTTATTTAAGGAAGGATATATTAGCTTTGGAGGGGGTACAGAGACGATTCACTAGGCTGATTCTGGAGATGAGGGGGTTACCTTATGATGATAGATTGAGTAGACTGGGTTTTTACTCGTTGGAGTTCAGAATGATGAGGGGTGATCTTATCGAAACATTTAAAATCATGAAAGGAATAGACAAGATAGAGGCAGAGAGGTTGTTTCCACTGGTCGGGGAGACTAGAACTAGGGGGCACAGCCTCAAAATACGGGGGAGCCAATTTAAAACCGAGTTGAGAAGAAATTTCTTCTCCCAGAGGGTTGTGAATCTGTGGAATTCTCTGTCCAAGGAAGCAGTTGAGGCTAGCTCATTGAATGTATTCAAGTCACAGATAGATAGATTTTTAATCAATAAGGGAATTAAGGGTTATGGGGAGAGGGCGGGTAAGTGGAGCTGAGTCCACGGCCAGATCAGCCATGATCTTGTTGAATGGCGGAGCAGGCTCGAGGGGCTAGATGGCCTACTCCTGGTCCTAATTCTTATGTTCTTATGTTCTTATGTTCTTATGACACCCAGGTCTTGTTGCACCTTCCCTTTTCCTAATTTGCCGCCATTCAGATAATATTCTGCCTTCGTGTTTTTGCCCCCAAAATGGATAACCTCTCATTTATCCACATTATACTGCATCTGCCATGCATTTGCCCACTCACCTAACCTGTCCAAATCACCCTGCAGCCTCTTCACATCCTCCTCATAGCTCACACCACCACACAGCTTAGTGTCATCTGCAAACTTGGAGATATTACACTCAATTCCTTCATCTAAATCATTAATGTATATTGTAAATAGCTGGGGTCCCAGCACTGAGCCCTGCGGTACCCCACTAGTCACTGCCTGCCATTCTGAAAAGGACCCGTTTATCCCGACTCTCTGCTTCCTGTCTGCCAACCAGTTCTCTATCCACGTCAGTACATTATCCCCAATACCATGTGCTTTGATTTTGCACACCAATCTCTTGTGTGAGACCTTGTCAAAAGTCTTTTGAAAGTCCAAATACACCACATCCACTGGTTCTCCCTTGTCCACTCTGCTAGTTACATCCTCAAAAAATTCCAGAAGACTCGTAAAGCATGATTTCCCTTTCATCAATCCATGCTGACTTGGACCGATCCTGTCACTGCTTTCCAAATGCGCTGCTATTTCATCCTTAATGATTGATTCCAACATTTTCCCCACTACTGATGTCAGGCTAACCGGTCTATAATTACCCATTTTCTCTCTCCCTCCATTTTAAAAAGTGGTGTTACATTAGCTACCCTCCAGTCCATAGCAACTGATCCAGAGTCGATAGACTTTTGGAAAATGATCACCAATGCATCCACTATTTCTAGGGCCACTTCCTTAAGTACTCTGGGATGCAGACTATCAGGCCCCGGGGATTTATCAGCCTTCAATCCCATCAATTTCCCTAACACAATTTCCCGCCTAATAAGGATATCCTTCAGTTCCTCCTTCTCACTAGACCCACTGTCCCCTAGTACATTCGGAAGGTTATTTTTGTCTTCCTTCGTGAAGACAGAACCAAAATATTTGTTCAATTGGTCTGCCATTTCTTTGTTCTCCATTATAAATTCACCTGAATCCGACTGCAAGGGACCTACGTTTATCTTCACTAATCTTTTTTTCTTCACATATTTATAGAAGCTTTTTCAGTCAGTTTTTATGTTCCCTGCAAGCTTCCTCTCGTATTTTATTTTCCCCCTCTAAATTAAACCCTATGTCCTCCTCTGTTGAATTCTAAATTTCTCCCAGTCCTCAGGTTTGTTGCTTTTTCTGGCCAATTTATATGCCTCTTCCTTGGTTTTAACATTATCCTTAATTTCCCTTGTTAGCCACGGTTGAGCCACTTTCCCCGTTTTATTTTTACTCCAGACAGGGATGTACAATTGTTGAAGTTTATCCATGTGATCTTTAAATGTTTGCCATTGCTTATCCACCGTCAACCCTTTAAGTATCATTTGCCAGTCTATTCTAGCCAATTCACGCCTCATACCGTCGAAGTTACCTTTCCTTAAGTTTAGGACCCTAATTTTCGAATTAACTGTGTCACTCTCCATCTTAACAAAGAATTCTACCATATTATGGTCACTCTTCCCCAAGGGGCCTCGCACAACAAGATTGCTAATTAGTCCCTCCTCATTACACATCACCCAGTCTAGGATGGCCAGCTCTCTAGTTGGTTCCTCGACATATTGGTCTCGAAAACCATCCCTAATACACTCCAGGAAATCCTCCTCCACCGCATTGCTACCAGTTTGGTTAGCCCAATTAATATGTAGATTAAAGTCACCCATGATAACTGCTGTACCTTTATTGCACACATCCCTAATTTCTTGTTTGATGCTGTCCCCAACTTCACTACTACTGTTTGGTGGTCTGTATACAACTCCCACTAGCGTTTTCTGCCCTTTGGTATTCCATAGCTCCACCCATACCGATTCCACATCATCCAAGCTAATGTCCCTCCTCACTATTGCATTAATTTCCTCTTTAACCAGCAACGCCACTCCGCCTCCTTTTCCTTTCTGCCTATCCTTCCTAAATGTTGAATACCCCTGGATGTTGAGTTCCCAGCCTTGGTCACCCTGGAGCCATGTCTCTGTGATGCCAATTATATCGTATCCGTTAACTGCTATCTGCGCAGTTAATTCATCCACCTTATTCCGAATACTCCTCACATTGAGGCACAGGGCCTTCAGGCTTGTCTTTCTAACACACTTTGCCCCTTTAGAATTTTGCTGTAATGTGGCCCTTTTTGTTTTTTGCCTTGGGTTTCTCTGCCCACCACTTTTACTTTTCTTCCTTCTATCTTTTGCTTCTGCCTCCATTTTATTTCCCTCTGTCTCAGAAGTGAGTGTACTACCATTTGAGTCACGGCTGAAACCTGCTGACAGAGAGGAAAGTGGGAATGAAATTTCGAAATAGCAAGCTTGTCATGGATTGACTGCACTATGTATAATAAAAAGTTAAATACATTTGCACCATATTCACACCCTCACCTTTGTCCTTGCTGATCACCATTTGTTCTAATTGCAACATGAATTAGAATAATTATTAGTATCACTGTAATTATCATCGCGCCAACACAGTCAGCACCTTATTGAACGATGTCTACTTGCTCAACATTCCAGCTCGTTTCTTTCAGAGAGCACTGTGTCAGGTGATTCACACCAAGTCTTTGTTGGATGCAAGTAATTGTTACATAAGACCATCAGGAATAGAAGCAGGAGTCGGCCATTCGGCCCCTCGAGCCTGCTCCGCTATTCAATAAGATCATGGCTGATCTGATCATGGACTCAGCTCCACTTCCCCGCCCGCTCCCCATAACCCTTCACTCGCTTATCACACAAAAATCTGTTAATCCCCACCTTAAATATATTCAATGACCCAGCCTCCACAGCTCTCTGGGGCAAAGAATTCCACAGATTTACAACCCTCAGAGAGAAGAAATTCCTTCTCATCTCAGTTTTAAACAGTCGGTGTCTTATTCTGAGTCTATGCCCCCTAGTTTTACTTTCCCTTATCAGTGGAAACATCCTCTCTGCATCATCTTGTCGAGCCCCCTCATTATCTTATACGTTTCAATACGATCACCTCTCATTCTTCTGAACTCCAATGTGTACAGGCCCAACCTACTCAACCTTTCCTCATAAGTCAACCCCCTCATCTCCAGAATCAACCGAGTGAACCTTCTCTGAACTGCCTCCAATGCAAGTATATCCTTCCTTAAATCCGGAGAACAAAACTGTTCTTATCTTCTTATGGAGTACTGCGTGCAGTTCTGGTCACCACATTACAGGAAGGATGTGATTGCACTGGAGAGGGTGCAGAGGAGATTTACCAGGATGTTGCACTGGAGAGGGTACAGAGGAGATTTACCAGGATGTTGCCCGGACTGGATAACTTTGAGAAAAGATTGGAGATGCTGGGTCTGTTTTCTTTCGAACAGAGGAGGCTGAGGGGAGACCTGATAGAGGTGTATAAAATGAGGCACCTGGATAGAGTGGTTAGGAAGGAGCTGTTTCCCTGGGCAGAGGGGTCAACAACCAGGGGGTGTGGATTTATATTGGGGGGAGGTTGAGAGGGGATTTGAGGGAAAATTTCTTCACCCAGAGGATGGTGGGGGTCTGGGGCCTGAAAGGGAGGTAGAGGCAGAAACCCTCACCACATTTGGATGTGCAGCTTGAAGTGCCGTATCCTACAGGGCTACGGACCGAGAGCGGGAAAGTGGGATTAGGCCGTGATGGCTCTTGGTCGGCCGGCACGGACACGATGGGCCGAATGGCCTCCTTCCGTGCTGCAAATTTCTATGAGTCTACGATTCTGTGTGTACAACAGGAATACTTCACAAAAGGAGGGTGAAGTGCAGCAGTAATCGAGTTAGTTTCCATCCTGTGAGGAAATGTTAACCATTCTAAACCACTCACCACAGTCCATGAGGTTGTTTCTATGTTTTTCAAGTTCTGGGGTCGGTGGGGCAACAGAAGACAAAATGGGTAGAAGTATTAGCTGGAGGAGATGTGGGCATATCTCACTGAAAGCATCAATTCTGCTCGAGCTCCGAGAAGCAATGTCCTGAAACAAATATAATTGTCGGATTTTGGCCAGTGAATTTTTTCCCCCTTCGTTCCTGGGATGTGGGCTTTATTTCCAATTTATTGCCCATCCCTAATTGCCCCTTGAGAAGGTGGTGATGAGCCACCACTTTGAACCGCTGCAGTCCGTGTGGTGAAGGTGCTCCCACACTGCTGTTAGGGAGGGAGTTCCAGGATTGTGACCCAGTGACGATGAAGGAACGGCCGATATATTTCCCAGTCAAGGGATGGTGTGTGACTGGGAGGGGAACATGGAGGTGATGGTGTTCCCATGCGCCTGCTGCCCTTGTCCTTCTAGGCGGGTAGAGGTTGCTGGTTTGGGAGGTGCTGCCGAAGAAGCCTTGGCGAGTTGCTGCAGTGCATCTTGTAGATGGTACACACTGCAGCCACGGTGCGCCGGTGGTGGAGGGAGTGAGTGTTTGAAGGCGGTGGGTAGCGTGTCGATCAAGCGGGCTGCTTTGTCCTGGATGGTGTCGAGTTTCTCGAGTGTTGTTGGAGCTGCAACTCATCCAGGCAAGTGGAGAGTATTCCATCACACTCCAGACTTGTGCCTTGTAGATGGTGGAAAGGCTTTGGGGAGTCAGGAGGTGAGATACTCGTCACAGAATCATCATAGGCTTGCTTTCACTCTCAAACTGAGTTCTCGGGTGACTGAACAGTCCAATACGGGAATCACAATCCCTGTCACAGGTGAGACAGACAGTGGTTGGAGGAAAGGGTGGGTGGGACTGGTTTGCCGCACGCTCCTTCCGCTGCCTGAGCTTGATTTCTGCATGCTCTTGGCGACGAGACTCGAGGTGCTCAGTGCCCTCCCGGATGCTCTTCCTCCACTTAGGGCGGTCTTTGGCCAGGGACTCCCAGGTGTCGGTGGGGATGTTGCATTTTATCAGGGAGGGTGTCTTGAAACGTTTCCTCTGTCCACCTGGGGCTCGTTTGCCATGTAGGAGTTCTGAGTAGAGCGCTTGCTTTGGGAGTCTTGTGTCGAGCATGCAGACAATGTGGCCCGCCCAACGGAGCTGGTCGAGTGTGGTCAGTGCTTCGATGCTGGGGATGTTGGCCTGGTCGAGGACGCTAACGTTGGTGCGTCTGTCCTCCCAGGGGATTTGCAGGATCTTGCGGAGACATCGTTGGTGGTATTTCTCCAGCGATTTCAGGTATCTACTGCACATGGTACAATACCCAGCCTCTGACCTGCTCCTTAGGCCACAGTATTTATGTGGCTGGTCCAGCGGAGTTTCTGGTCAGGATGTTGAGGGGGAAATTGGCGATGGTTGAGAATAAATAGGGGAGGTGGTGACTCTCGCTTGATGGGGAGAAGGTCAGTGTCGGTAATAAAACTTCAATCCTAAACCAGCATAAACCACCGGGGGAATGTACAAGCCCAAGTGGCCTTGAGGTGTAACTCTCCCAGATCATCCATCTTGGTGCAGTCGATTGTGTCTGGCCTCCACTGAGACAATGAGCAGAAACTGCTCCCCAGATTATTTCAGCTGTAGATCCATGACTCATGGGGACATGCTGATAATTATTTAACATCACTGGGAGAATTGACCTAACGGTAGAGCGAGAGTTATTGACTGGTTGCCTTTTCGACCTGGCTAGGTAGCCCGTAACGAGTACAGCCCGACATTTGTTAACATAAATGTAAAGTCCTGTCCCCTCAGTACAGATTCACACGAGGCATGTAGTGAAGTCAAGGTCACTCTGGACCTGCACCTTTATTTCACAGCTCTGGAAAGCTGCACTCGGCTGCCCCACATCGGGCAGTCTGCTTGTAGTGATAGCTCATGCATGCGCCTGTGAAAGGGTTTTAATTCCTCGGGGCAGGCATCGCGAGCCTCTGCCCAGTCACCGGTTAGGACACATCTTTTTACTAAGGATAACGTGGGGTCGCTGGCCGTCCAGGCTCTGATTTGGCGAGCCTTCATGGGCGAACCTGTGGACTCAAAGGCATTGATTGCCATGACTATCTCACAGTCCTGTTCGCCAGACCCTTCCGTGGTCGCCAGGGTTAGCCTGCTGAGCACGTCGGCACAGTTGTCTGTGCCTGGTCTGTGCCTTATGGTATAGTCGTAGGACGCCAGCATGAGTGCCCACCATTGAATTCGTGCCGAGGCGTTGATGTTTATTGCCTTGCTCTCGGATAGGAGGGACGTGAGGGGCTTGTGGTCGGTTTCTAACGCGAACTTGGCCCGAAAAGGTATTGGTGCATCTTTTTGACACCGTACAGGCACACGAGCGCCTCCTTCTCCACCATTCCGTACCCGCGCTCCGCCCGCGAAAGTGACCTGGAGGCATAAGCTATGGGTTGTAATTTGCCCGCACTATTGACATGTTGCAAAACGTACCTGACCCCATACGCTGACGCATCGCATGTGAGAACTAGCTTTTTACCTGGGTCAAAGAAAGTTGGAACATAGAAGGTTGCGTGCCTTATTGAAGGCGCGTTCCTGGGCGTCCCCCCGAAAACCAATCGCACCCCTTCCTGAGTAGCACGTGGAGAGGCTCCAGCAGCGTGCTTAAGTTCTGCATAAAGTTCCCAAAGTAATTGAGTAGCCCGAGAAAGGCGCGCAGTTCTGAGACATTCCGGGGCCTGGGTGCCAGGCGAATTGCTTCTGTTTTGGACTCTGTTGGGCAGATTCCATCAGCGGCAATCCTTCTGCCCAAAAATTCAACCTCGGGTGCGAGAAACAGGCATTTGGATTTCTTGACTCGTAGGCCTACCCGATCCAACCACTTTAGTACTTCCTCCAAATTACGGAGATGGGAGTCGGTGTCCCTGCCCGTGATAAGTATGTCGTCTTGAAATACAACCGTCCCCGGGATGGACCTGAGCAGACTCTCCATGTTGCGCTGGAATATGGCAGCTGCCGACCTGATGCCGAATGGGCATCGATTGTACATGAAAAGGCCTCGATGTGTGTTGATGGTGGTGAGTAGCTTGGATTCCTCGGTCAATTCTTGCGTCATGTACACAGATGTGAGGTCTAATTTTGAGAAAAGTTTACCTCCAGCCAATGTGGCAAATAAGTCCTCTGCTCTGGGCAGCGGGTATTGGTCCTGTAGGGAGACTCTGTTTATGGTAGATTTGTAGTCCCCACAGATTCGTACGGATCCATCAGGCTTCATGACTGGGACGATGGAACTTGCCCAGTCGCTAAATTCCACAGGTGATATAATGCCTTCCCGCAGAAGCCTGTCTAGTTCGTGTTCGATCTTTTCCCTCATCACATAGGGTACAGCTCTGGCCTTGTGATAGACCGGTCTAGCATTCTGTGTGATGTAGATTTTGACTTTGGCCCCTTTGAAAGTGCCCATACCTGGCTGAAAGAGATGTTTAAATCGCTTTATAACTGTTGAGCAGGAGGTCTGTTCCTCTAATGACATGGCATAGACATCATCCCATTTCCAGTTTAGTTTTGCCAGCCAGCTTCTCCCCAGCAGTGCTGGGGGGTCTCCGGGGACAATCCACAGGGGAAGTCGGTTCACTGTCCCTTTGTGTGTGACAGAGAGCATGGCGCTGCCGAGGACTGGTACGATTTCTTTGGTATCGGTCCTTAGTGTGATGTTGACCCTTGTGAGTTTTGGTCTGTCTCTTTTATGCGGCCACAGTTGTTCAAATTGTTGAGCGCCCATGAGAGATTGACTCGCTCCCGTATCCAGCTCCATGTTGACAGATATCCCGTTGAGTAGGACCCTCATCATTATAGGAGGCGTCCTGTTGTAGGAGCAGCGGCCATTGATCGTGTTGACCCGCTGTACACCGGTGTCCCGGGTACTGTCCCCACCATCTTCTGGTCTGCTTTCCGACCCATCCGATTCGTATACCAGCCGAGCTGCCGTTTGTTTGCACATGCGGGCCAAATGCCCTGTATATTCACAATTTCTACAAACAGCCTGCTGAAATCGACACCCCCTTGACAAGTGCCCATCCCCACACCTCCAGCACAGACCTGTTCCATTGTTCAAAGTGTTCCCAAAGAATGAGCTGCGTCTGGCTGATCTCTCTTGAGCTTCTCTCAGTTTGTAGTTGATTGCTCGCATTGTGGGTTGATGAGGTGTGAACGGCCGTTCCTGTGGCCCTTGATGGCTTCTGCCTGCTGTCGAGAGCCTGTTCTCCCAGTTTTGTCTGTGTGTTGGGGTAGCAGCTTGTTTAGTGCTGTGAACTTCTTGTTCCGATATTTCGTTAGTTGTCGGACCTGCATTGTAAATCAACCTCGTTTCTTCTTCCACTTTCTGTGCAACCAGTGCTGCTGCCTCTAAGGTCAGGTTCTTGGTCTCTATGTGCTTTCGGAATATGCCTGCGTGGCCTATTCCTTCAATGAAAAAATCTCTCAGCATTTCTCTCCTTAGTTCATCGGAGAACTCACATAAACTATCCAACCTCCGAAGTTCCGCCACGAAGTTGGGTATGCTCTAGCCCACACAGCGACTGTAGTTGTAGAACCTGTGTCTGGCCATGTGTAGGCTGCTCGCTGGCTTCAGGTGGTCTCTACCAGTGTGATCAATTCTTCAAACGACTTGCTTGCTGGTTTCTCGGGTGCCAACAGATCCTTCATTAAAGCGTATGTTTTCGAGCCACAGCTGGTCAAGAGATGGGCTCTTCTCTTGTCTGCCTTATCATCGCCTAACCAGTCTTTGGTTACAAAGCTTTGCTGGAGCCTTTCTATAAAGTCCTCCCAATTGTCTCCCGCATTGTACTTTTCATCTGATCCGTTGTTCGCCATTCTGTGGATTCTGTAATCCCGTAACTCGTCGCCACTGTAAAGTCCTGTCCCCTCAGTACAGATTCACACGAGGCATGTAGTGAAGTCAAGATCACTCTGGACCTGCACCTTTATTTCACAGCTCTGGAATGCTGCACTTGCCTGAGACCTGCCCTTATATACCTGTCTCTTGCAAGTGCACCCCTGGTGGTAAGGTATGCTGGTGGTTACAGGTCATATCTTATTACAGTCATGTATAGCATGTTAGGATACAGTTATATATAATAATGTAAGATACATGAAAATAAGAACATAAGAAATAGGAGCAGGAGTCGGCCATTCGGCCCCTCGAGCCTGCTCCGCCATTTAATAAGACCATGGCTGATCTGATCATGGACTCAGCTCCACTTCCCCGCCCGCTCCCCATAACCCTTCACTCCCTTATTACTCAAAAATCTATATATCTCCGTCTTAAATATATTCAATGACCCAGCCTCCACAGCTTTCTGGGGCAGAGAATTCCACAGATTTATAACCCTCTGAGAGAAGAAATTCCTCCTTATCTCTGTCTCAAATGGGCGGCCCCTTATTCTGAGACTGCCCCCTAGTTGTAAATTCCCCCATGAGGGGAAACATCCTCTCTGCATCCACCCTGTGAAACCCCCTCTGTTGTGTATGGAGAAAGAGTCAGACTGAATACTGTGAGCTCAAAGTAAAGTGTGACCTTAGTCTTTTATTGCAGGTCTCCAGAGTGCCTCTCCAACCTGTGAAGCCTCCTTGAATACTTGTGCTCCCAAGGGATTATGGGATCCCTTGGGACTCCAGGGCTGGCTGTACAGAGTAAATACAAATCCACATATATAACCCCGTCAGTGTCTTATATGTGTCGATAAGATCACCTCTCATTCTTCTGAATTGCAATGAGTACAGGCCCAACCTACTCAACCTTTCCTCAAAAGTCGACCCCCTCATCCCAGGAATCAAATCTTTCATTATTTATGTCTCTGTACACAATGTTACACTTTCCTCTTGTATTGCTGGATAATTAACTTGTGTCGTTATTAACTGATATCTCCAATCGTTTTTCTCATCTTCCCTAAACTGTTCGTGTTAATCACTGTCTCCTATCTTGTCTTTATATGTAGTGTATGCCTTGAGCATTAGTTTCAATTTTACCCTTAAACTCTTTATTCATCCATTGGCAAGAACTTATTTAGCAGAATATCTTCACCTGAACTCGATTTAAAAAACATATTTACTACTTTACTTTCCCGAGTTCCATTCTCAACCTCCCAAAGTCAGCTTCCGGCCATCTATTACTGTGGCATTTACCCTAATTATCTATTTCTCAATCATTACTTTAAAGCTTATTATGAGGTAATCAATATTGCATAGATTTCATCTTCAGCTTACTGCTCTTATCGGCTTTGGTTCATTTCCAATCAGTGATTCCACACTGGGTTATTAATATACCTCTTCTTTCAGTCGGTAGGTAGGTAGAGAGATAGACAGAGAGAGAGACAGAGACAGACAAAGACAGAGAGAGCGAGAGAGAGACAAGAAAGAGAGAGACAGAGAGAGAGAAAGAGACAGAGAGACAGAGAGGGAGCCAGACAGACAGACAGACAGGCAGGCAGAGAGACAGACAGAAAGAAAGAGAGACAGGCAGACAGACAGACAGAGAGAGAGAGAGACAGACAGACAGACAGACAGACAGACAGACAGGCAGAGAGAGAGAGAGAGAGACAGACAGACAGAGAGACAGAGAGGGAGACAGACAGACAGAGAGAGAGAGAGAGAGAGAGACAGACAGACAGACAGACAGAGAGAAAGAGAGACAGGCAGACAGACACAGAGAGAGAGAGAGAGAGAGAGAGACAGACAGACAGACAGAGAGCGAGACAGACAGACAGACAGAGAGGGAGACAGACAGACAGGCAGGCAGAGAGACAAACAGAGAGAAGTAGGGGCAGACGGATGGATGGACAGATAGATATAGGTAGATAGATGGATGGATAGATATGTCTGCTATAACCCAAGATGATATTCTACCCATAAACCTACGAACCAGATTCACATTTAACAACGAGATGAAGAGGTGCGATTCACCGCAGAGAGAGAGAGTTTTCCCAACCAATTGAAGCCCGGTTCTCCCCTTAGCTCTATCCTTGTTGGTCAGCTTTCCTTCCAATAGCAACGTGGGGGTTGAGCAATTTACAACATTAACAATAATATTCAAACAGCCATTCTACTCTTGGAGAGTCGGGGCTTATTTCGCTGAGACACAAATAAATCTGTGCACACACTGGGCGATTGATGGTGGATAGACGAGGAGGTATCCACACTGCTGCATTCACGCCAATCATTGTGGGCTAATTATACTGGCACCATCCCTTAAATGGCGCGGCTGAGTTTTTGGACCTTGGGACTGAATTTTGCGATCGCAACAGGTACCCGGGAATTTGCAGCTTTAGGCACACACGGCACTCAAACCAGGACTTGATATCTGCCAAAAATCCACCTGGCAGGTCGGGCCTGATGTAATGTGAGAAACGCAGCAGCCAATTTGCACACAGCAAGCTCCCACAAACAAGAAGGGCCTGCTTTTTAACCGATGTAAAAATGCAAAAACGAAATGACAGTGATTGGGAAATTCTTTACATTTCTTGTGCTTTTTTTGAATCTGTACAGATTGTGCTCAAAAAAAGTTATTTTGAGTTAATATTTTTGAATTTTAAAATGGTAAAGTGATATTTGCCCCACTAAACTAATCGGGCGTGTGATTTATTCTGTTTCAATTTATACCATCATCATCATCATCATAGGCAGTCCCTCGGAATCGAGGAAGACTTGCTTCCACTCTTAGCACGAGTCCTTAGGTGACTGAACAGCCCAATACGAGAGCCACAGTCCCTGTCACAGGTGGGACAGATAGTCGTTGAGGGAAGGGAGGGTGGGACAGGTTTGCCACACGCTCCTTCCGCTGTCTGCGCTTGGTTTCTGCATGCTCTCGCGATGAGACTCGAGGTGCTCAGCGCCCTCCTGGATGCACTTCCTCCACTTAGGGCGGTCTTTGACCAGGGACTCCCAGGTGTTGGTGGGGATGTTGCACTTTATCGGGGAGGCTTTGAGGGTGTCCCTGTAACGTTTCCTCTGCCCACCTTTGGCTCGTTTGACGTGTTGGAGTTCCGAGTAGAGCGCTTGCTTTGGGAATCTCGTGTCGGGGGTATGTGGACAATGTGGCCTGTCCAGCGGAGCTGGTCGAGTGTGGTCAGTGCTTCGATGCTGGGGATGTTGGACTGGATGAGAAATTTATACATTTAAACATTAAAACCCTGTCCAATAAGGTAAATTTTGTTTACGCCCTGTTACAATTTTTCAAACAATTACATATATTTTTTAAATATTGAATCAAATGGCATTTTAATTAATTCTAAGCATGTGACTTTTAATTTTTTTAATTTACTTAACGTGTTGCTGCAGTTTTTCAGTGATTCCCATTGGTGGGAGTTCCGCACAAACGGGAAATTGCTTGAGTGTGAATAGGGCGTCCCCAGTCTTCGATTGGTTGGGCCAGCCCATGTGATCCCAGGGACGATTGCAAACCGCAGGCACCCATGGGATCCGTGGACCTCTCCCTGCGGGTAACCAAGGAGATGCAGCAGTATGAGTCTTCGAACCTCACGGATCCAGCAAGAAATGTGTGAGGAGGACACAAAAAAGCTGCAAAAGGACAGAGACAGGCTAAGTGAGTTGGCAAAAATTTGGCAGATGCAGTATAATGTTGGAAAGTGTGAGGTCATGTACTTTGGCAGAAAAAAATCAAAGAACAAGTTATTATTTAAATGGAGAAAGATTGCAAAGTGCCGCAGTATAGCGATCGTGGCTGTTCTGATCATGGACTCAGCTCCACTTCCCCGCCCGCTCTCCATAATCCCTTATCCCTTTATCATTTAAAAAATTGTCTATTTCTGCCTTAAATATATTCAATGTCCCAGCTCCCACAGATCTCTGAGGCAGCGAATTCCACAGATTTACAACGCTCTGAGAGAAGAAATTTCTCCTCATCTCAGTTTTAAATGGGCGGCCCCTTATTCTAAGACCATGCCCTCTAGTTCTAGTCTCCCCTATCAGTGGAAACATCCTCTCTGCATCCACCTTGTCAAGCCCCCTCATAATCTTATACGTTTCGATAAGATCACCTCTCATTCTTCTGAATTCCAATAAGTAGAGGCCCAACCGACTCAACCTTTCCTCATAAGTCAACCCCCTCATCTCTGGAATCAACCGAGTGAACCTTCTTTGAACTGCCTCCAAAGCAAGTATATCCTTCCTTAAATATGGAGAGCAAAACTGCACGCAGTATTCCAGGTGTGGCCTCACCAATATAGCTTATATAGCTGCAGCAAGACTTCCCTGCTTTTATACTCCATCCCCTTTGCAATAAAGGCCAAGATTCCATTGGCCTTCCTGATCACTTGCTGTACCTGCATGCTATCCTTTTATGTTTAGTGCATGATTCAGGGATACATATTGGCCCTAGGATTCCGGGGAGAACTCTCCAATGCTCTTTCTTCTAAATAGTGGCCATGGGATTGTTTATGTCCATTTGAGAGAGCAGAGGGGGGCTATCAGTTTAATGGGAGAGGCGTTAGTCGCCCATTATACGCACCCCGCTCCCTGAAGTTCGATAGCACGCAACCCACTAAGTCCCACAAATTCAGTTCGGCTGCTTCCCGCGGGCATTCGAGAGGAAAAAAAACTTTAAAAAAGAATCGCACGTATCTTTTCCGTCTGCGCCTACACCAGTTCCCGGTCCTGAGGCCTCCACTGACTGCACTTCACTGAGCATTCCCGTCATTACGCGCGCACGGCGGGAGCTGCAGTTACATGGCTCTGGGTAGCCAATCAGGGTAAACTATATTCTCATTCATAATAATGGAAACTCCATAAGTTGGAATTCCCAATATTATGATAGAGATACACCCCAAACATAGAAAAATAGAAAAAATACACTACATATTTAACATTAATTTAAATTCAAGTTATTTATGTATTTAAAAAAATAAATAATTTTTTAAGTTTTTAAAATTATGCTTTTAAATAAATTTAACGCAGTGGGCATGGTTTTTAAATTGTAAAATGTCTTATTATAATTTTATTTTAAAATATTTTATGTGTATTTTAAAACTCTCATGCCTGTAACAGTTGGCTATGCTCCTGCTTGTATCAGGCGCAAGAGTTTTGAGGACATTTGCCGGGCGAGGTATGAGTAAATCCCGTGATCCTGCCCGTGCGAATGTCCTCGCTCCTGAGATACGGAGGATCTGTCAAGCTCCAGCGAGACAGATCGGAAAAGCTGGTTTTCTGCACATGCCTGGGAGGCCAGGATTTCTGTGCTGATTACTCAGTTTAGGAGGTGGAAGGATTTATTAAAAAATGCAACTAGACACTCCATACGGAGCCTGGGATTTCTGGGCAATCACTCAGTTTAGGAGATGGAAGGATTTATTGCAGAAAAAAATGCAATTCGATGCTCAGTTATGGACCTGGGAAGGCCACGATTTATGGGCCAATAACTCAGTTTAGGAAGTGGAAGGATTTATTTAAAAATACTACTACACACTCAGTACGGACCTGGGATGCCGGGATTTCTGCCCCAATGTATCTGAGAGAGATAAATGAACAAACTGGTCATTCGATTTACCAAAAGCGCGAAAAAGAAAATAATCTTTTTTCCACGCACCGAGATCTTGGAGATTTTCTTTGACTTTTTGCACTTCTGGGGGAAATAAGATGAGAGTCAGTGAAATGAACTGTGTGGGGTGAGTTTGACACAGGAGGAGGGGGAGCGTAAACGATTGACATCCACAAGAGTAAGACGTCAATCGAATCTGTGCAGTGACAGTGACACTCTAAGAGAAGGAGTGAGGTGTATCATCCTGGAAGACCGAAATAAACAGAGAGACAAATCTCTGCATCCTTATCGAGCCCCCTCATTATCTTACACGTTTCTATAGGCTCACCTCTCATTCTTCTTGCTCAACCTTTCCTCATAAGTCAACCCCCTCATCTCCGGAATCAACCGAGTGAATCTTCTCTGAACTTCCTCCAATGTAAGAACATCCCTCCAAAACTGTACGCAGTACTCCAGGTGTGGCCTCACCAATACCCTGTACAATTGTAGCAGGACTTCTCTGCTTTTATATTCCATCCCCTGAGCAGACAGGGCCTCGGTTTAACGTCTGATCCGAAAGACGGCACCTCCAACGGTGCGGCACTCCCTCAGTACTGTCCCTCCGATAGTGTGGTGCTCCCTCAGTACTGTCCCTCCGATAGTGTGGTGCTCCCTCAGTACTGCCCCTCCGACAGTGCGGCACTCCCTCAGTACTGCCCCTCCAACGGTGCGGCGCTCCCTCAGTACTGCCCCTCCGACAGTGCGGTGCTCCCTCAGTACTGCCCCTCCAACGGTGCGGCGCTCCCTCAGTACTGTCCCTCCGATAGTGTGGTGCTCCCTCAGTACTGTCCCTCCGACAGTGCGATGCTCCCTCAGTACTGCCCCTCCGACAGTGCAGCACTCCCTCAGTACTGCCCCTCCGACAGTGCGGTGCTTCCTCAGTACTGCCCCTCCGACAGTGCGGCACTCCCTCAGTACTGCTCCTCCGACAGTGCGGCACTCCCTCAGTACTGCCCCTCCGACAGTACGGCGCTCCCTCAGTATTGCTCCTCCGACAGTGCGGCACTCCCTCAGTACTGCCCCTCCGACAGTGCGGCGCCCCCTGGAGTGTCAGCATAGATTTATGTGCTCAATTCCCTGGAGTGGGACTTGAACCCACGACCTTCTGACCCAGTGTGCTACCCACTGAGCCACGGTTGACGTTGGGAATGTCTAAGGATTTTGAGGCTGAGTTCTGTCTGTTGGGATCAGACTGGTCAAAGGTTCGTGTCAATGAGTGAGTCAGTAATATTATTGGGGATGATTTTAACTCTGTTCGGTGGTGTAACAAGGATGCGAGCGAATTGGGCGAAGTGTTCTTTGCACTGACGTCAACAGAATGGAACAGTGGCTCTGGTGTGTAACATCGGTCTGTTACCTCCATCGGCCAAGGTTAACCTTGGTCCATGGGGAATTACTGGGGGTTGCAGCAAAATATGCTGCTTGTAACCATGGCACCCACTAAATCAAGATATTGGAGGTTACAAGAAACATTCTCGAAGGGCGGAGGCGTTTTGTGAATTATACAAAGTAAAACGAACCCTTACCTTTGCTTTTGTTGATCATGTTTTGCTCTGATGGCAAAAAGAATTAGATAAATGAATGAAAAAGTACTCTTAACAGAACAATAGGGACTCTGTGTATTTCATAAGACTATCAGGACTAGGGGCAGGAGTCGTCCATTCGGCCCCTCGAGCCTGCTCCGCCATTTAATACCATCACGGCTGATCTGATCATGGACCCAGCTCCACTTCCCCGCCCGCTCCCCATAACCCTTCACTCCCTTATCGCTCAAAAATCTGTCTATCTCCGCCTTAAATATATTCAATGACCCGGCCTCCACAGCTCTCTGGGGCAGAGAATTCCACAGATTCACGAGAAGGAATTCCTCCTCATCTATGTCTTAAATTATTCTGAGTCTATGCCCCCGAGTTCTAGATTACCCCACGAGGGGGAAACATCCTCTCCGCATCCACCATGTCAAGCCCCCTCAGTATCTTATAGGTTTCAATATGATCACCTCTCATTCTTCTGAACTCCAATGACTACAGGCCCAACCTGCTCAAACTTTCTTCATAAGACAAACCTTTTCATCTCTGGAATCAACCTCATGAACCATCTATGAACAGTTTCCAAGACAAGTATATCCTTCCTTAGCTAAGGAGGCCTTATGAGTGCAAAGAATAATTAACTGACGTGATGTTGTCAAACGGAAAAGAAACCACATTTTTCTCACTCGTTGCAGTCCATGAGGCTATTCCTTAATTGCTGTAGTACTGTTAACAAAAGCAAGATCTTCTGAAATGTTATCTGGAGGGAAGGTAATGGATTTGTTCATAGAATCAAGAATCGTAGAAGTTTACAGCACGGAAACTTCGTGTCCGTGCAGGTCGACCAAGTGCCATCCCGGCCTAATCCCACTATCCCGCTCTCGGTCCGTATCCCTGTAGGATACGGCACTTTCAGGCAGTGACTTCCGCCACAGACCCCCCCACAACCTCGGGGTGAAGAAATTCCCCTCAAATCCCCTCTCAACCTCCCCCCAATTACTTTCAATCTATGCCCCCTGGTTGTTGACCCCTCTGCCCAGGGAAACAGCTTCTTCCTATCCACTCTATCCAGGCCCCTCATCATTTTATACACCTCAATCAGGTCTCCCCTCAGCCTCCTCTGTTCCAAGGAAAACAGACCCAGCATCTCCAATCTTTCCTCATACCCAAAATTCTCCAGTCCAGGCAACATCCTGGTAAATCTCCTCTGCACCCTCTCCAGTGCAATGACATAATTCCTGTAATGTGGTGACCAGAACTGCACGCAGTACTCCAGCTGTGGCCTAACCAGTGTTTTATATAGTTCAAGCATAACCCTCCCTGCTCTTGTATTCCATGCCTCGACTAATAAAGGCAAATATCCCATGTGCCTTCTTAACCACCTTATCCACCTGGCCTGCACTCCAAAGTCCCTTTGTTCCTCTACACTTCTCAGTGTCCTGCCATTTAATGTGTATTCCCTTTCCTGGTTATCACTCCCCACAATGCATTACCTCACACTTCTCCAGATTGAACTGTATTTGCCACTGTTCTGCCCACCTGACCAGTTGATCAATATCTTCCTGACGTCCGCAGTTTTCTTTTTCAATGTCAACCACATGGCCAATTTTAGTATCATCTGCAAAGTTCTTAATACCTCAGGAGCCTATTATCAGCAAGGGCAGACATCGACGCCGAGGTCTAACACCGCCTCCAGTGAATCAGCACAGCCTTCGGCCGCCTGAGGAAGAGAGTGTTCGAAGATCAGGCCCTCAAATCTGGCACCAAGCTCATGGTCTACAGGGCTGTAGTGATACCCACCCTCCTCAGAGACGTGGACCATGTACAGCATATACCTCAAATCACTGGAGAAATACCACCAGCACTGTGTGGTGTCCCTGCACCATACTACAAACTCATACGAGGCATGTACTGCAGACACAGTCACTACTATTCCCCAGGACCAAGCAGTCGGACCCTGGGTGGGACCTCCCCTTTTATACCTGGAAACCCAGGTGAGGAGTGTCTCCCACAAGTTCACCCCCTGTGGTCAGGGTGTGCATTTCTAGGGTATAAGTACAGTGTACAGGAGTTGCATGAAGGTTACAGTTACATGACGGTTACCGTTGCATGATGGTTACATACATGACATCATCTTCCCACATACGTCTTTTAGTTTCAGAGGTTAAGTCTATCGGGTGGTCGGCGCTCTCTCGTGGAGCGCTGCAGTTGTGACTCTGGTGGCTGAGCCTCAGCACGTGTCTGTCACTTGAGGTGATTCCGGCCTGTCCGGGCTGGCCGCAGGGACTGTGCATGTTGGTGAATGTCCTTGTTGCTCATCCACTGGCAGTGGTGTGGGTGACATCTCATGCTCTTCCTCAGGTTCCTCCGTGTCTATGCTGAACCTTTTCTTTACTTGGTCCAAGTGTTTGCGGAATATCTTCCCATTGTTTAGTCTGACCACTATGACCCTATTTCCCTTCTTTGCCAATTACTGTGGCCACAAGCCACTTGGGTCCCAAAGCATGGTGAAGAACAAATACTGGGTCATCTATTTCTATACACCTCCCCCTTGAGTTTCGATCATGAAACTCGGTTTGGGACTGGCGCTTGCCCTCAACAATGTCTGCCAGGGCTGGGTGAATGAGGGACAGCCGCATTTTAAGCGTGCGTTTCCTGAGGAATTCCGCTGGCGGGACTCCCGTGAGCGAGTGCGGGCGGGACCTGTAGGCCAGCAGGAGGCTCGATGGGCGGTATTGAAGGGAGGGTCCTTGGATGTGTAGCATGCCCTGTTTTATGACTTGGACCACACGTTCCACCTGGCCATTGGAGGCCGGCTTGAACGGCGCTGTCCAGATGTGTTTGATCCCATTGCCCGACATAAACTCCTGGAATTCATGGCTGGTAAAACACGGGCCATTGTCGCTGACCAGGATGTCCGGCAAGCCGTGGGTCGCGAAAACCGTATGCAGACTCTCCACGGTGATGGATGTCGTGCACGAGTTCAATATGATGCACTCGATTCACTTCGAGTTCGCATCGACAACGATCAGGAACATTTTCCCCATGAACGGGCCCGCATAGTCTACGTGAATATGTGACCATGGCCTGGTGGGCCAGGGCCATTGGCTGAGTGGGGCCTCCCTGGGGACATTGCCCAGCTGGGCACATGTCGTGCACCTGCGAACCCAGTGTTCCAGGTCTGAGTATATCCCGGCCACCATACATGTGACTGGGCAATGGCCTTCATTAACACGATGCCAGGGTGCTCGCTGTGGAGTTCCCTGATGAACGCTTCCCTTCCTTTATGGGGCATGACCACTCGGCTGCCCCGTAGCAGGCAGTCGGCTTGGATGGAGAGCTCATCCATCCGTCTCTGAAACGGTCTGACCTCCTCGGGGCACGCCCTGTGTGCGGGCGCCCAATCCCCAGTCAGGACACATTTCTTTATCATGAATAGGACGGGGGTCTCTGTTGGTCCAGAGTTTGATCTGTTGGGCTGTGATGGGGGAGCCTGTGGTGTCAAAAGCCTCAACGGCTTTGCTCCGCTGCCCCCTCGGTGGTGGCCAGTGGGAGCCTGCTGAGCGCATCAGCGCAATTTTCGGTGCCTGGCCGGTGCCGTATGGTGTAGTCATACACAGCCAGCGTGAGGGCCCAGTGCTGTATGCGAGCTGACGCATTGGCATTGACAGACTCGCTGTTGGACAACAGGGATGTTAACGGATTGTGGTCCGTCTCTAGCTCGAACCGTCTACCGAAAAGGTACCGGTGCATCTTTTTCACACTGTACACACACGCGAGTGCTTCCTTTTTGACCATGCCATATCCACACTCTGCCTGGGAGAGCGACCTGGAGGCGTAATCCACCGGTTGGAGTCGGCCGTCGTCATTACCCTGCTGCAACACACACCCAACCCCGTAGGACGATGCATCGCACGTTAAAACCAGTTTTTTACAGGGGTCATACAAAGTCAAAGTCAAACACAGCAGGTTTCTCGCCTTATTGAAAGCCCGTTCTTGACAGTCCCCCCAAAGCCATTCACAACCTTTATGCAGGAGCGTGTGTAACGGCTCCAACAATGTGCTTAAGTTCCCAAAATAGTACAAAAGTCCCAGGAATGATCGCAACTCCGACGTGTTGCCGGGCCTGGGCGCCCGGTGGATCGCCTCAGTTTTTGATTCAGTGGGCCGGATCCCATCTGCGGCAAACCTCCTGCCCAAAAACTCGACCTCTGGGGCCAAAAACACGCACTTGGCCTTTTTCAGCCGCAGGCCTACCCGTTCCAGTCGGCGTAGCACCTCCTCCAGGTTACGGAGGTGTTCCTCAGTGTCTCGACCCGTTGTAAGGATGTCGTCTTGGAACACGATCGTTCCAGGGATGGACATGAGCAAGCTTTCCATGTTTCTCTGAAAGATAGCTGCCGCCGAACGATTGCCAAACGGACACCGATTGTAAACAAATAATCCTTTGTGTGTCGTGATGGTGGTCAGAAACTTGGATTCTTCAGCCAGTTCCAGAGTTTTAGGCCGAAGTGAGGTCCAGCTTCCTGAACAGCGTACCACCTGCCAGCGTGGCAAAAAGGTCCTCCGCTCTCGGGAGCGGGTATTGGTCTTGCAGCGACACTCGGTTGATGGTGGCTTTTTAGTCACCACAAATCCTAACCGAGCCATCTGCTTTGAGGACAGGAATGATGGGACTTGCCCAATCGCTGAATTCAACGGCCGAAATTATGCCCTCTCCGAGCAGCCTGTCCAGTTCACTTTCAATTTTCTCACGCATCACGTACGGCATCGCTCTGGCTTTGTGGTGCACTGGTCTGGTGTCCGGAGTGATGCGTATCTCTACTTTGGTGCCCTTGAACGTTCCGACACTGGGTTGAAACAATGACCCGAATTTTTGTAGGACCTGTCAGGAACTTCGCTCCACAGATGAAATGGAGTGCACATCCCCCCATTTCCAGTTCATCTCGGCTAGCCAACTCCTCCCCAAGAGCGCGGGGCCATTTCCTGGAACAATCCAGAGTGGCAGCCGGTTCTGTGATCCATTATGTGTTACCACCAAGTACGTCCGTAGCTGTGTGTCAATGCATTCCAGGTTGGGCCTGCTAGCTCTGTGTGGCCATAGTCTCTCAAATTGTTGGGTGCTCAAAAGTGACTGGCTGGCTCCCGTATCCAGCTCCATGCGCACCGGGATGGCATTCAATAAAACTTTCATCGTCATGGGTGGTATTTTAGTGTATGAGCTGTGGACGTCAGCCATGTGAACCTGCTGAACTTCAGCATCCATGGCTGTTCCCCAGGCATCATCCTGCATTGCAGGCCCCTTGTCTGGTTCCTCTGTCTCGCAGATTAGCCTCGCCACAGCCTTTTTGCAGATCCTGGCCAAGTGTCCACTGATGATATAAATCCTACAGGTATATTGCTGGAACCTGCAGCTTTTCGCAGTATGTCTACCCCCACACCTCCAGCATGAGCTGAGATTGTTGTTAACAAAGGAACTGTTACCAGGCATTCCTCTCTGATGACCCGTTTGGTTGTTTCGAAGCACTCTGATGGTGGGTGTTAATGGTCCCATCACAGATGCATTGATCCTCGTGATGGCGTGAATTGCCGATCCCCTTTCCACTGTCCCTGTTGCGGGCCCACCCTAGAGTCTGTTGCTGCCCGGGCAATTTCGAAATGCCCTTGCCTGCCTGCGGGGTCTCTAGCTGCGTTCACAATGTTAACTCCCTGGTCCATCGCCACGTTGGGACCAGGGCTGCGTGCGTAAATTAGCTTGGTCTCCTCTTCCCCTGCCATGAAGGTCTGAGCTATCAACGCCGCCCCTTCTAAAGTCAAGTCCTTGGCCTCTATGAGCTTCCTGAAAATCCCGGCATGATTAATGCCCTCAATGATAAAAGTCCCTTAACATCTCCCCCCTGCAGGCGTCTGTGAACTTACAGAGACTGGCCAAGCACCGCAGGTCCGCAACGAAGTCCGAGATGTTTTGACCCTCCCGACGCCGGTGAGAGTAGAACTGGTGCCGGGCCATGTGTGCGCTACTCGCCGGCTTGAGATGCTCACTGATCAGCTGGCTGAGCTCTTTGATGGACTTGTCCGCTGACTTTTGGGTTGGGAGCAGGTCTTTCATCAACGCATACGTCTGTGGACCACAGCTGGTCAGTAGATGCGCCCTCCGCTAGTCAGCCGCTGTCTCTTCCAGCCAGTCCTTTGTGACAAAGCTCTGCTGGAGTCTCTCCACAAAGTCGTCCCAGGCCTCACCCACACAGTAACGTTCCTCTGTGCCACCGGTGGCCATCCTCGTGGTTCGGTGATTCCCGTTTCTCGTCGCCAAATGTAGTGTCTCTGCACCTTGTTACAAACTCACACGAGGCATGTACTGCAGACACAGTTACTACGTGACCTTAACCTTTATTCCCAGGACCAAGGAGTGCTGACCCTGGGTGGGACCTCCCCTTTTATAGCTGGAAACCCAGTTGTGGTCAGGGTGTGCATTTCTAGGGTATAAGTACAGTGTACAGGAGTTGCATGAAGGTTACAGTTCCATGAAGATTACCGTTGCATGACGGTTACATACATGACACACTGCTTCCGCAAGATCCTACAAATCCTCTGGGAGGACAGACGCACCAACATCAGTGTTATCGATCAGGCCAACATTCCCCAGCATCGAAGCACTGACCACACTCAATCAGCTCCGCTGGGCAGGGCCACATTGTTCACATGCCCGACACGAGACTCCCAAAGCAAGCGCTCTACTCGGAACTCCTGCACGGCAAACGAGCCAAAGGTGGGCAGAGGAAACGTTACAGGGACACCCTCAAAGCCTCCCTGATAAAGTGCAACATCCCCACCGACACCTGGGAATCCCTGGCCAAAGACCGCCCTAGGTGGAGGAAGTGCATCCGGGAGGGCGCTGAGCACCTCGAGTCTCGTTGCCGAGAGCATGCAGAAACCAAGTGCAGGCAGCGGAAGGAGCGTGCGGCAAACCAGTCCAACCCACCCTTTCCTTCAACGACTATCTGTCCCACCTGTGACAGAGTCTGTAATTCTCTTATTGGACTGTTCAGCCACCTGAGAACTCATTTTTAGACTGGAAGCAAGTCTTCCTTGATTCCGAGGGACTGCCTATGATGATGATCGCAATTATGTGGGACGGGCTCGATGGACCAGAGGGTCTGTACCTGTCTGTCATTTTTCGTATATTCCCATATTCGTATAAGCCGAGCTGACAATTAGTGGGCTGGGGATCCTGAGAGAATTCAGACAATGTGGGAAATGCAGAGTTTCACGGATTTAATAAACTGAGGGGACAAAAAAACAGTAAGTGTGCTGAAAATTCTATGGCAGGAGCACAAAGAAATTATAACACATTGAATATCCACTAACCTTTCCCTTTATTGATCAGCCTTTCATCTAAAGCAATCATATTCACAATCCAACCCTTATCGACACGTATATGAGTCAACATGAATGTGTGTGTCCATATGAAAAACAAAATATATATGTATGTATATTTTTCATATCGATACATACGTATGAACAGAAGACATAGGAGCAGGAGTCGGCCATTCGGCCCCTCGAGCCTGCTCCGCCATTTAATAAGATCATGGCTGATCTGATCTTGGCCTCAGCTCCACTTCCCCACCCGCTCCCCATAACCCTTCACTCACTTATCGCTCAAAAATCCATCTATCTCCACCTTAAATATATTCAATGACCCAGCCTTCACAGCTCTCTGGGGCAGAGAATTCCACAGATTTACAACCCTCTGAGAGAAGAAATTCCTCCTCATCTCAGTTTTAAATGGGTGACCCCTTATTCTGAGACTACGTCCCCTAGTTCTAGATTCCCCCATGAGTGGAAACATCCTCTCTGCATCCACCTTGTCAAGCCCCCTCATTATCTTATACGTTTCGATAAGATCACCTCTCATTCTTCTAAACTCCAATGAGTAGAGGCCCAACCTACTCAACCTTTCCTCATAACTCAACCCCCTCATCTCCGGAATCAACTGAGTGAATCTTCTCTGAACTGCCTCCAATGCAGATATATCCTTTCGTAAATACGGAAACCAAAACTGCACGCAGTACTCCAGGTGTGGCCTCACCAATACCCTGTACAGTTGTAGCAGGATTTCCTTGCTTTTATACTCTATCCCCCTTGCAATAAAGGCCAACATTCCCTGGGCCTTCCTGATCACTTGTTGTACCTACATACGGACTTTTTATGTTTCATGCACAAGGACCCCCAGGTCTCTCTGTACTGCAGCGTTCTGTAATCTCTCCCCATTTAAATAATAATTTTTGTTTTTATGTTTCCTGCCAAGTTGGATAACCTCACACTTTCCCACATTATACTTCATCTGCCAAATGTTTGCCCTCTCACTTAGCCATAGATAGATATATATTTACATTCATATTGACACATGCGTATTCGTGAATTTGAACGCGTGCATTGATTGATATGATAAATACATACATATATATAGATAGATATTTTGAAACATCACATTGTCTTTTCCCTGAAAATAATTGATATTTTTCTATAAGCCGCACGGAGGGAGATGTAACAATGAGAGTACTGAGCAGACCGTCCGATATCAACAGTGAAATTAATGTCCCCGAAATATTCCACTCACCACTTTCTGCCAGACTGGCCTTTGCTTTTTCCAGCTCTGGGCAGGCGGGGTAAAAACAGAAAAACAGTTCAACTTATTTCTGGAGGGACATGGGGAACTGCTGATAGCAACAGTGCAAAGTTTCTCATCATGGAGGGGAAAGAGAGAGAGAAAGAGAGGGAGAGAGAAAGAGAGAAGGAGAGAGAAAGAGAGCAAAAGAGAGAGAGAGAGAGAAAGAGAAAGAAAGAGAGCGTGAGAGAGAGAAAGAGAGAGAGAAAAAAAGAAAGAGAGAGAGAGCGAAAGAGAAAGAAAGAGAGTGAGAGAGAGAGAAAGAGAGAGAGAGAAAGAAAAAGAAAGAGAGAGAGAGAAATGGAGAGAAAGAAAGAGAAAAAGAAAGAGTAAAAGAAAAAGAAAAAGAAAAAAAGAGAGAAAGAAAGAAGAGAGAGAGAAAGAGAGAAAGAAGGAAAGAAAGAAAGAGAGGCTCTGAAAGGGGGGACGGGGTTACGCAGTGAAATTGTTGAACTCGATGCTGAGTCCGAAGGCTGTAAAGTGCCGAACTGATCGATAAGGTGCTGTTCCTCGAGTTCATTGGACCAGTGTCGGAGGCCGAGGACAAGACCAGAGTGCGAGTGGCAGCGGGGAATTAAATGAGCAGATCCTAGTAAAAAACCCACCCGGAAAAGAAATCTGCCACCCTTACCCGGTCTGGCCTGAAGGTGACTCCTGCCCCCACAGCAATGTGGTGACTCTGAACTGCCCTCTGCGGTTTGGGAAAGTTGCAGATCCTCAACACCGCCACCATCTCCAGGGCAATGGGAGATGGCCAATAAAACGCTGGCCTTGCCAACAATGCTGAAATTCCATGAACGAAAAAGCTGCTGTTCCTAAAGCGTGCATGTTAGCAAATTATTTGGGGGTTAAAGGCAAATGTGCAAGGCTGAGCTGTGGAGATTTTGCTCTGCAGTGGGTTGTTACGATGCGGAACACACGACATGAAAGAGCGGTGTACGCCAATTCAACTGAATTGATCGGAACGGAGAAAGAGATAGTTGCAGGGCCATGGAGAGAGAGCAGAAATTGTGAGAAAGTCATGCGATAAATTGTACCACATCTAGGAGCTTACCTTTGTCCTTTGTGAGCAGTTCTTGATCTGTAGCAACAGGAATAAGATTAATAGTTATTGGGGGGGGGAGGGGGGTATTGTGGTCGGAGGCTATTTAAAAAAGGAGGCAGACAAAAAGCAAGAAACTATAGACCAGTTAGCCTAACATCAGCCGTTAGGAAAATGCTGCAGTCCATTATTAAGGAAGCAGTAACGGGACATTTGGAAAAGCATAATTCAAGCAGAGTCAGCATGGTTTTATGAAAGGGAAATCATGTTTGACAAATTTGCTGGAGTTCTTTGAGGATGTAACGAGCAGGGTGGATAAAGGTGGATGTGGTATATTTGGATTTCTAGAAGGCATTTGATAAGGTGCCACATAACAGGTTACTGCACAAGATAAAAGCTCACAGGATTGGGGGTAATTTATTAGTATGGATAGAGGATTGGCTAACTAACAGAAAACAGAGTCGGGATAAATGGTTCATTTTCTCGTTGGCAAACAGTGACTAGTGGGGTGCCACAGGGATCAACTATTTACAATCTATATTAATGACTTGGATGAAGGGACCGAGTGTAATGTAGCCAAGTTTGCTGATGATACAAAGATGGGTGGCAAAGCAAGTTGTGAGGAGGACACAAAAATCTGCAAAGGGATATCGACTGTCTCAGTGAGTGGGCAAAAATTTGTCAGATGGAGTATAATGTGGGAAAATGTGAGGTTATCCACTTTGGCAGAAACAATAGAAAAGCAAATTGTAATTTAAATGGAGAAAAATTGCAAAGTGCTGCAGTACAGAGGGACCTGGGGGTCCTTGTGCATGAAATACAGAAAGTTAGTATGCAGGTACAGCAAGTGATCAGGAAGGTCAAGGGAATGTTGGCCTTTATTGCAAGGGGAATGGAGTATAAAAGCAGAGAAGTCCTGCTACAACTGTACAGGGTATTGGTGAGGCCACACCTGGAGTACTGCATACAGTTTTGATCACGAGGTTGATTCCGGAGATGAGGATTTTGACTTATGAAGATAAGTTGAGTAGGCCTGTACTCATTGGAGTCCAGAAGAATGAGAGGTGATCATATTGAAACATATAAGATAATGAGGGGGGTTGACAAGGTGGATGCAGAGAGGATGTTTCCACTGATGGGGGAGACTAGAACTAGGGGGCATGATCTTAGAGTAAGGGGCCGTCCATTTACTGGGATTAGACTGGATGACCTTTTGTGGGACGGAGCAGATATAACGGTAAGTACTGCAGGGAATCGAATACGGCCAGGGTGATCTCCTGGACTAGTGTCGATCGCCTGGATGGGTCGGAGAGGAATTTTCCCAGATTTTTTCTCCCTAAATTGGCCTGGGTTTTTATCTGGTTTTTGCCTCTCCCAGGAGATCACATGGCTCCGGTTGGGGTGGAGTTTCAGTATAAGGGGTGTCGCAATTGTGTGAGGCGGACTGGTTGGGCTGGGTGCTCTTTGCCTTTCCGTCATTGTTCATAGGTTTATATCTAACCTTATAGCAGCGTATGGCGGCCTGGCCCGGAAATCAGTGCGGTCCCAGCCTGCAAGACCATCAGCAGGCCGGGGCCATCAGAGGGAGCAGCATGTGGCGGGATACCACTGCAGGAGGGCAACGGCTGCGAAGCCAGGTCGCTGATTGCAGTGCGGGCAGGCACAGCACGAGGGGCGAAGGAGTGGCAAGAGTTTGTAGATGGAAGTGACCGGAGCCCAGGAGGGGCGTGAGTCTGGGGCCCAGGAGAGCCGAGGGCTCAGGGGCAGCACGGGCCCAGCCCACACTGCGATATGTGAGCGCACTAGGTCCGTGCAGCAGAGCAGGTCTCCAGTCGTCCTGGTTAACCCTTGCCACTGGACCAAGCCCTCGCTCTGTCAAGCCCGTGTGGTGGCTGGTGTGCAACGGTCACCCCACGTTAAGAAAATCCACCCACAGGCATCTCCCACCCTTCAGGATGTAGTTCAGGATCCGGAATATTAGGTCCTTCATTGAAACACCTGGGAACTCATTCCATTTTGGCGTGGAAGCAAGTCATCCTCGATACGAGGGCCTGCCTATGATGATGATGATATGTAACCTTAGGGATGCTGACCGAGGGCCGTGTGGCTCTTTGTCGGCCGGTGTGGACACGATGGGCCGAAATGGCCTCCTTCTGCGCTGTAAATTTCTGTATTTCTATGTCCCACTCCCCCGACCTCTCCCTGTAGCCCAGCATTTTCTCTCTTTCAGATACTGATGCAGCTCCCCTTTGAAAGCCACGATTGATTCTGCCTCCACCACCCTCTCAGGCCGTGCGTTCTAGGTCCTAACCACTCGCTGTGTAAAATAACCTTTTTTGTCTTACATCGACTTTGGCTCTTCTGTGTCCGCTGGTTCCTGATCCTTTCGCCAATGGGGACAGTTTCTCTCCATCGACTCTGCCCAAAACCCCTCGTGATTTTGAACTCCTCCATCGAATCGCCTCTCAAGCTTGTCCGTTCCAAGCAGTTATGTAAGCTGACGGCACCCTTTGCCTTTGTAAAGGTCTTAGAACATCAGAACATAAGAAATAGGAGCAGGAGTAGACCATATGGCCCCTCGAGCCTGCTCCGCCATGTAATACGATCATGGACTCAGCTCCACTTCCCCGCCCGCTCCCCATAACCCCTTATTGTTTAAGAAACAGTCTATTTCAGTCTTAAATATATTCAATGTCCCAGCTTCCACAGCTCCCTAAGTTAGCAAATTCCACAGATTTACAACCCTCTGAGAGAAGAAATTTCTCCTCATCTCAGTTTTAAATGGGCGGCCCCTTATTCTAAGACCATGCCCCCTAGTTCTAGTCTCCCCCATCAGTGGAAACATCCTCTCTGCATCCACCTTGTCAAGCCCCCTCATAATCTTATACGTTTCGATAAGATCACCTCTCATTCTTCTGAATTCCAATGAGCAGAGGCCCAACCTACTCAACCTTTCCTCATAAATCAACCCCCTCATCTCTGGAATCAACCGAGTGAACCTTCTCTGAACTGCCTCCAAAGCAAGTATTTCCTTTCCTAAATATGGAAACCAAAACTACGCAGTACTCCAGGTGTGGCCTCACCAATACCTTGTACAGTTGTAGCAGGACTTCTCTGCTTTTATACTCTATCCCCTTTGCAATAAAGGCCAACATTCCCTTGGCCTTCCTGATCACTTGCTGTACCTGCATACTAACGTTTTGTGTTTCATGCACAAGGACCCCCAGGTCCCGCTGTACTGCGGCACTTTGCAATCTTTCTCTATTTAAATAATAACTTGCTCTTTGATTTTTATTGCCAAAGTGCATGATCTCACACTTTCCAACATTATACTCCATCTGCCAAATTTTTGCCCACTCACTTAGCCCATCTATGTCATTTTGCAATGTCCTCCTTACACATTGCTTTTCCTCCCATCTTTGTATCATCTTATGTATCTATAGATGCGATTCCAGTAAGCGAGCTTTGGAAAGACCTTTCTCATTTTGCGAGAGCTCTGGTGCGTTGGCAGATATTAAAATAATTCCAGTACCAATGATGAATCCCGACTTTCCAATGAAAGTGTACCTCATCTATTGCACTTACCGCAATTCGCGAAACAGATTTTTTCTTCTTCCATTTCTAAAAGACAAACAGACTCGTTGAAATGTTGTTCTAATGGACTCCATATGTTTCTCTTACAGCAAACCGGATAGTGGGGTTAACTGTAACTATGGAAGATGTTTCAAACTGGGAGTTAACCAAATGGCCATGCATGGAACTCCAAGTGTTGTCTAACCCAGATATATGGAGACCAGAACTGTGCACAGTGCTCCAAGTGTGGTCTAACCAAGGTATATGGAGAGCAGAACTGTGCACGGTGCTCCAAGTATGGTCTAGCCAAGGATCTAGACAAGTTTAACATAGGATCTCTGCTTTTCTCAAAGTACAATGGTCCATCGTCACAACCTCACCCTTCTTCTTTGTCTGGAGCATGACCCCTGAAATAAATGCAGAATAGAGTAATCAGTAATACTAACACCGCTATCGGGAACAGGAGGTGTGGGCAGGTTCCATTGTAAAGGTCCATCATTTCCTCCCAGATTTATTGTGACTGATTAGTTAATGGTTAGTGACTGGTTACCATCATAGAAACAGAGAATGGTTACAGCACAGACGGAGGCCATTCGGGCCCTCGAGCCCATACCGATTCTCTGCCAGTCCCACCCCCCGCCCTTTCCCTATAGCCCCCGCAATATATTTTAATTCAAAACTTATCCAGTTCCCTTTTGAAAGCCGCGATTGAGTCTGCCTCCACCACCCTCTCAGGCCGTGAATTCCAGATCCTAACCACTCGCTGCATAAACACGTTTATCCTCATGTCGCCTTTGGTTCTTCTGCCAATCACCTTCAATCTATGTCCTCTGGGTCTCCACCGTTCCACCAATGGGAACAGTTTCTCTCTGTCTACTCTGTCCAGACCCCTCATGATTGTGAACACCTCGATCAAATCTCCTCTCAGTGTTCTCTGCTCGAAGGAGAACAACCCCAGCTTCTCCACGGAACTGAAGTTCCTTATCCCTGGGAACATTCTGCTCAATCCTGTCTGCCGCTTCTCTAAGGCCTTCACATGGTACTTCCTCACATATGGTGCGTTAAAAAAGCAAAATACTGCGGATGCTAGAATCCAAAATAAAATAATATAATGCTGGAAATCTCAGCAGGTCAGGTCAGCAGTTGTGGAGCGAGAAACAGAGTTAACATTTGGGTTAGAACATAAGAACATAAGAATTAGGAACAGGAGTCGGCCATCTAGCCCCTCGAGCCTGCTCCGCCATTCAACAAGATCATGGCTGATCTGGCCGTGGACTCAGCTCCACTTACCCGCCCGCTCCCCGTAACCCTTAATTCCCTTATTGGTTAAAAATCTATCTATCTGTGACTTGAATACATTCAATGAGCTAGCCTCAACTGCTTCCTTGGGCAGAGAATTCCACAGATTCACAACCCTCTGGGAGAAGAAATTCCTTCTCAACTCAGTTTTGAATTGGCTCCCCCGTATTTTGAGGCTGTGCCCCCTAGTTCTCGTTTCCCCGACCAATGGAAACAACCTCTCTGCCTCTATCTTGTCTATCCCTTTCATTATTTTAAATGTTTCCATAAGATCACCGCTCATCCTTCTGAACTCCAACGAGTAAAGACCCAGTCTACTCAATCTATCATCATAAGGTCACCCCCTCATCTCCGGAATCAGCTTAGTGAATTATCTCTGTACCCCCTCCAAAGCTAGAATATCCTTCCTTAAGTAAGGTGACCAAAACTGCACGCAGTACTCCAGGTGTGGCCTCACCAATATCCTGTACAGTTGCAGCAGGACTTCCCTGCTTTTGTACTCCATCCCTCGCAATGAAGGCCAACATTCCATTCGCCTTCCTGATTACCTGCTGCACCTGCAAACTAACTTTTTGGGATTCATGCACAAGGACCCCCAGGTCCCTCTGCATCTCAGCATGTTGTAATTTCTCCCCATTCAAATAATATTCCCTTTTACTGTTTTTTTTCCAAGGTGTATGACCTCACATTTTCCGACATTGTATTCCATCTGCCAAACCTTAGCCCATTTGTTTAACCTATCTAAATCTCTTTGCAGCCTCTCTGTGTCCTCGACACAACCCGCTTTCCCACTAATCTTTGTGTCATCTGCAAATTCTGTTACACTACACTCTGTCCCCTCTTCCAGGTCATCTGTGTATATTGTAAACAGTTGTGGTCCTAGCACCGATCCCTGTAGCACACCACTAACCACCGATTTCCAACCCGAAAAGGACCCATTTATCCCAACTCTCTGCTTTCTGTTAGCCAGCCAATTCTCTATCCATGCTAATACATTTCATCTGACTCCGCGTACCTTTATCTTCTGCAGTAACCTTTTGTGTGGCACCTTGTCGAATGCCTTTTGGAAATCTAAATACACCACATCCATCGGTACACCTCTATCCATGTTATATCCTCAAAGTATTCCAGTAAATTAGTTACACATGATTTCTCCTTCATGAATCCATGTTGCGTCTGCTTGATTGCACTATTCCTATCGAGATGTCGCTATTTCTTCCTTAATGATAGCTTCAAGCATTTTCCCCACCACAGATATTAAACTAGGGTTCGATGACCCTTCGTCAGATCAGCAAATGTTCGCAATCAACAGATTCTTAATCAGCGCTGAAAGGTAGGAGGGAGAGAAAATAACAAAAGGGGAAGGTCGACAAAAGGGTGGAAGACAGGAAAGATTTGAGAAACAGGAAGGGACATTGGGACAAATTGAAATGGTAGAAGTTAGAAAAAGGGTTAGTCCAGATAGGGTGTGAATGGCAGATTAAACACCTGCCACTGGAGACCAAGAGAACAAATACATCAGATCATAGGGGTGTGGGGATCTGCAACTCGCTGCCTGGTAAGGGTTAGTGGATGCAGAAGCCCTCACCACATGGGAAAGGTGTTTGGATGGGCACTTGTAGAGTTACGGACCTGGAGCTGATAAACATAAGAAATAGGAGCAGGAGTCGGCCATACGGCCCCTCGAGCCTGCTCCGCCATTCAATACGATCATGGCTGATCCGATCATGGACTCAGCTCCACTTCCCCACCCGCTCCCCATAACCCCTTATTCTCTTATCGGTTAAGAAACTGTCTATTTCTGTCTTAAATATATTCAATGTCCCAGCCTCCAGAGCTCTCTAAGGCAGCAAATTCCACAGATTTACAAGCCTCTGAGAGAAGAAATTTCTCCTCATCTCAGTTTTAAATGGGCGGCCCCTTTTTCCAAAGTTATGCCCTCTAGTTCTAGTCTCCCCCATCAGTGGAAACATCCTCTCTGCATCCACCTTGTTAAGTCCCCTCATAATCTTATACGTTTCGATAAGATCACCTCTCATTCTTCTGAATTCAATGAGTAGAGGCCCAACCTCCTCAACCTTTCCTCATAAGTCAACCCCCTCATCCCCGGAATCAACCGAGTGAACCTTCTCTGAACTGCCTCCAAAGCAAGTATATCCTTTCGTAAATATGGAAACCAAAACTGCACACAGTATTCCAGGTGTGGCCTCACCAATACCCTGTATAACTGCAGCAAGACTTCCCTGCTTTTATACTCCTTCCCCTTTGTAATAAAGGCCAAGATTCCACTGGGATTAGACTGATTAACCTCTTGTTAGCTGGCGCAGATACGATGGTAAGTACTGCGGGGAATCGAATACGGCCAGGGTGATCTCCTGGACTAGTGTCGATCGCCTGGCTGGGTTGGAGAGGAATTTTCCCAGATTTTTTTCCTCCCAATTGGCTTGGTGTTTTTTTTTATCTGGTTTTTGTCTCTCCCAGGAATCCCCAGCTCTGTGAATAGTTCTGTGGACATTTCTAGTGCAGTTGAGAGGAGCACATTGTTTCAAGACATCGATCGTAGGACTGGAACGGTCGTATCGTGGACATATTGCTGGACTAGACATGCAGAGCTTGGTGGCAGATTTGAGGGCCTGGTGTTCGAACTCTTTTCCTCAGGCGGCCGAAGACTGCACTGGCGCACTGGAGGCAGTGTTGAATCTCGTCGTCGATGTCTGCTTTTGTTGACAAGAGGCTCCCGAAGTATGGGCAATGGTCCACGTTGTCCAAGGCTGCGCCGTGGATCTTGATGACTGGCCTACATGGCTATAGTGATACCCGCCCTCTTGTATGGCTCAGAGACATGGACCATGTACAGTAGACACCTCAAGTCGCTGGAGAAATACCACCAACGATGTCTCCACAAGATCCTACAAATTCCCTGGGAGGACAGCCGCACCAACGTTAGCGTCCTCGACCAGGCCAACATCCCCAGCATCGAAGCACTGACCACACTTGATCAGCTCCGCTGGGCAGGCCACATTGTCCACATGCCAGACACGAGACTTCCAAAGCAAGCGCTCTACTCGGAACTCCTTCACGGCAAACGAGCCCCAGGTGGGCAGAGGAAACGTTACAAGGACACCCTCAAAGACTCCCTGATAAGATGCAACAACCCCACTGACACCTGGGAGTCCCTGGCCAAAGACCGCCCTAAGTGGAGGAAGTGCATCTGGGAGGGTGCTGAGCACCTTGAGTCTCATCGCCGAGAGCATGCAGAAATCAAGCGCAGGCAGCGGAAGGAGCGTACGGCAAACCAGACTCCCCACCCTCCCTTTCCTCCAACCACTGTCTGTCCCACCTGTGACAGGGACTGTGGTTCTCGTATTAGACTGTTCAGCCACCTAAGGACTCATTTTAAGAGTGGAAGCAAGTCTTCCTCGATTCTGAGGGACTGCCTCTGATGATAATGATATTAACGACTTGGATGAAGAGACCGAGTGTAATGTATCCAACTTTGCTGACGATACAAAGATGGGAGGAAAAGCAATGTGTGAGGAGGACACAAAAAATCTGAAAAAGGACAAAGACAGGCTAAGTGAGTGGGGAACAATTTGACAGATGGAGTATAATGTTGGAAAGTGTGAGGTTATTCACTTTGGCTGAAAAAAATCAAAGAGCAAGTTATTATTTAACTGGAGAAAAATTGCAAAGTGCCTCAGTACAGCGGGATCTGGGGGTCCTTGTGCATGAAACACAAAACGTTAGTATGCAGGTACAGCAAGTGATAAGGAACGTTAATAGAATCTTGGCCTTTATTGCAAAGGGGATGGAGTATAAAAGCAGGGAAGTCTTGCTGCAGCTATATAAGGTATTGGTGAGGCCACACCTGGAGTACTGCGTGCAGTTTTGGTTTCCATATTTACGAAAGGATATACTTGCTTTGGAGGCAGTTCAGAAAAGGCTCACTCGGTTGATTCCGGGGATGAGGGGGTTGACTTATGAGGAAAGGTTGAGTAGGTTGGGCCTCTACTCATTGGAGTTCAGAAGAATGAGAGGTGATCTTATCGAAACGTATAAGATTATGAGGGGGGCTCGACAAGGTGGATGCAGAGAGGATGTTTCCACTGATGGGGGAGACTAGAACTAGAGGGCATGGTCTTAGAATAAGGGGCCGCCCATTTAAAACTGAGATGAGGAGAAATTTCTTCTCTCAGAGGGTTGTAAATCTGTGGAATTCGCTGCCTCAGAGAGCTGTGGAGGCTGGGTCATTGAATACATTTAAGGCAAAAATAGACAGTTTCTTAACCGATGAGCGAATAAGGGAGCGGGCAGGGAAGTGGAGCTGAGTCCATGATCAGATCAGGCGTGATCTTATTGAATGGTGGAGCAGGCTCGAGGGGCCAAATGGCCGACTCCTGCTCCTGTTTTTTATGCTCTTATTCGGAGAGCTGAATTTTTGGCACCATGGGGTCTTGCTAAACAGATAATTTCGAAAGCAAAGTATCACAGGAAGGGTTGGGAAATTTTGGAGTAAATCCGGAAGCAATGCTGAATCCCGACGTTCCAATGGAAGGGTAACTTGATAGTTCACACTTACGACTTTCCATGAGAATCCCTTTCATTTCTTGTTGTTCTGGAAAACAAACAGATTGATTGAAATGTGATTCAGAGAGATCGCTCATGTATCTCTTCAGCTCCCGACAAGCAAACTTAAGAAACATAACAATATAAAAATAATTCGGCCCCTCGAGCCTACTCTGCCATTCAATAAAATCGTGGCTGATCTGATCATGGACTCAGCTCCACTTCCCCGCCCGCTCCCCTTATTGCCAAATCGTTTAAGAAACTGTCTATCTCCGCCTTAAATTTATTCAATGTCCCAGCTTCCACAGCTCTCTGAGGCAGCGAATTCCACAGATTTACAATCTTCTGAGAGAAGAAATTCCTCCTCATCTCAGTTTTAAATGGGCGGCCCCTTATTCTAAGACCATGCCCTCCAATTCTAGTCTCCCCCATCAGTGGAAACATCCTCTCTCCATCCACCTTGTCAAGCCCCCTCATAATCTTATACGTTTCGATAAGATCACCTCTCATTCTTCTGAACTCCAATGAGTAGAGGCCAAAACTACTCAACCTTTCCTCAGAAGTCAACCCCCTCATTTCCGGAATCAACCGAGTGAACCTTTTCTGAAGTGCCTTCAATGCAAATATATCCTTCCTTTAATAAGCAAACCAGCACTCCAAGTGTGGTCTAACCAAGGTATATGGAGGTATATGGAGATATAAGAACATAAGAACATAAGAATTAGGAACAGGAGTAGGCCATTTAGCCCCTCGAACCTGCTCTGCCATTCAACAAGATCACGGCTGATCTGGCCGTGGACTCAGCTCCCTTTACCCGCCCACTCCCCATAACCCTTAATTCCCTTATTGGTTAAAAAACTATCTATCTGTGATTTGAATACATTCAATGAGCTAGCCTCAACTGCTTCCTTGGGCAGAGAATTCCACAGATTCACAACCCTCTAGGAGAAGAAATTCCTTCTCAACTCGGTTTTAAATTGGCTCGCCCGTATTTTGAGGCTGTGCCCCCTAGTTCTAGTCTCCCCGACCAGTGGAAACAACCTCTCTGCCTCTATCTTATCTATCCCTTTCATGATTTTAAATGTTCCTATAAGATCACCCCTCATCCTTCTGAACTCCAAGGAGTAAAGACCCAGTCTACTCAATCTATCGTCATAAGGTAACCCCCTCATCTCCGGAATCAGCCTAGTGAATCGTCTCTGTACTCCCTCCAAAGCTAGTATATCCTTCCTTAAGTAAGGTGACCAAAACTGCACGCAGTACTCCAGGTGTGGCCTCACCAATACCCTATACAGTTGCAGCAGGACCTCCCTGCTTTTGTACTCCATCCCTCTCGCAATGAAGGCCAACATCCCATTCGCCTTCCTGATTACCTGCTGCACCTGCAAACTAACTTTTTGGCATTCATGCACAAGGACCCCCAGGTCCCTCTGCACCGCACACATGTGGATAACCTCCAAGGACCCCGCGGAAAGGACCCGCACGGCCCGCTTCTATCCCGGGCCAAAGGGACCCGGGGCCCGCTTGTATCCCAGGTCAAAAGGAACCGGGGCCCACTGGCTATTCTGTGCCCGCCAACACTTCGGGGCTCGCTGGCCCACCAGCCACAGGGAGAATACTTGGAGGCCGGCATCGAACCGGCCGAAGGTACTCAATTTTTAAACTTTTAATCAACTTTTAAACTTCTTAAACAATTCGGGAAAACTTTTAAATTTTGAATCAACTTAGAGAACTTTTTTTCTGTAACCTTTAAGCAACTCTTAATCTATTTATTAAACCTTCAATCAACCTGAGTAACTTTTTAAAGAAATAATTTGGAAATACTTTTAAACTCTTGAACTTTTAAAATAATTTGGAGACCTTTGGGGAAATTTTTAACCTTGGAAGAATCGTTCCAAACATCCCTCGGAACTCCAGCAGACAGGTGGCCTTCCTAATGCCTGCCCCCAACCAAGCCTCGGGCCAGCTACCATCAAGTGCACTACTCGACGCTGAGCTTGCGGCCAACATCTCGCCGTAGGCAATTAGGCTTATACAGCAGTGCCTGGTCTCCAGTCGTCTTGGAACCCATTCCCACTGGACCAAACCTTGCTCAGCTAAGCCCGTGTGGTGGCCGGTGTGCAATGACCACCCCATGTTAAAAGAACTCACGCACAGGTATCTTCCACTCCTCTAACATGAAGTTCAGGACCTGGAACGTCAGGACCCTCATGGACAACTCCAACAGTGACAGGCCGGAACGCCGCACCACCATAGTTGCCCGGGAACTTAGACGTTTTGACATTGACATCGCCGCCCTAAGCGAGACCCGGCAGGCAGAGGAAGGCCAGCTCAAGGAACAAGGTGGAGGTTACACCTTTTTCTGCAACGGGAAACCAGAGGAAGAACGCCGCCTTCACGGAGTCGGCTTCGCCGTCAAAAGTGAGCTGGTCGACCGCCTCAAAGACTCCACCTGTGGGATTAACGAACACCTCGTGACTCTTCGTCTTATCCTATCCCCGAACCAATCCGCCACAGTCATCAGTGCGTCCTCCCCATCACTCGATGCAATGGACGAGACCAAAGAAGGTTTTTATTCCAACCTCGAAACATCTCTGCCCCGCGTCCCCGTGGGCGACAAATTGATCCTCCGAGGTGACTTCAACGCCAGGGTCGGCAAGGACACTGTCGTCTGGTGAGGTGTGATTGGCAGAGAGGGGGTAGGGAAAGCCAACACCAGCGGTATCCTACTCCTGACACAATGTCTAGAACACGAACTTCTCATCACCAACACCCTGTTCCACCAGAGGAACAAATACAAGGCATCGTGGCAACGCCCTCGCTCCAAACACTGGCACCTGCACGACTATGTCATTGTCTGAGCCGGGGATCGCAAGGATGTGCACATCACCCGCACCATGACAGGAGCTGACGACTGCTGGACGGACCATCACCTAATCCGATCCATTATCGACATTAACATAGTCCCAAAGCTGAGGGGACAGCAGAAGCAGTGCCGGAAACAAGTTAATGCCGGGGCACTTAGAGACCCAGCTAAGAGAGCCCTATACAGTCAGCGCCTCACAGCTAACCTGGCGTGCCTTGATGACCCTGAGACACCGAATGCCCACAGTGCTTGGTCTTCCCCCCAGGCCTCTATAACCAGTGTCTGTGAAGAGACACTTGGTCACTCGACCAGGAAACATCAGGACTGGTTTGATGAGAATGATCAGGAGATCGAAGAACTAATAGATCGCAAGCGCAAAGCATTTCTGAGCCTCAAGCAACAACCCAACTCGGGAGCTGCAAAACAACATTACAGAGGGCTCAAGGCTCAGGTCCAACAAAAAACCCGGGACTTAAAGAACAGGTGGTGGATGGAGAAAGCACAGGAGATACAGCAGCTGGCCGACAGCCATGATGTGCGAGGATTCTTCATCGCAGTCAAGGCCACCTACGGCCCAAACACCCACCCCACTGCTGGCCAAGAACAGGGAAATACTCATCAAGGACACCGAGACTGTCAGCGCCCAGTGGAAGGAGCACTTTGAAGATCTCCTCAAACGAGACTCAGCCTTTGACTCGAGTGTTCTCGACTCCATCCCGCAGCATGCGACCCGCCACCACCTCAGTGAGACCCCAACGTTGCACGAGTAGGCAAAGCCATAAAACAGCTCAAGAACAACAAGGCTATGGGAGCGGATGGAATTCCTGCTGAGGCGCTAAAGTATGGTGGAGAGGCACTGTTGGCGCGGATACATGACCTCATCTCTCTCGTCTGGAGGGAGGAGAGCATGCCGGGAGATCTCAGAGATACAGTGATTGTGACCATCTTTAAAAAATGGGACAAGTCCGACTGCGGCAACGACAGAGGAATCTCCCTGTTATCAACCACTGGGAAAGTCATCGCTAGAATCTGCCTCAACCGTCTGCTCCCCTTGGCCGAGGAGCTCCTCCCGGAGTCACAGTGCGCATTTCGTCCCCGACCGGGTACAATGGATATGATCTTTGCAGCGCGACAGCTGCAGGAAAAATGCAGGGAGCAGCACCAGCCCTTATACATGGCCTTCTTCGACCTTACAAAGGTCACTCTCAACCACGAGGGTCTGTGGAGCGTCCTCTTCCATTTCGGATGCCCCCAAAAGTTCATCACCATCCTCCACCTGCTCCACGACGACATACAGGCCGTGATCCTTACCAACGGATCCATTACAGACCCAATTCATGTCCAGACCGGGGTCAAAACAGGGCAGCGTCATCACTCCAACCCTCTTCTCAATCTTCCTCGCTGCTATGCTCCACCTCACAATCAACTAAACTACAGAACCAGTAGGAACCTGTTCAACCTTCGTCGCCTCCAGGCCAAGTCCAAGATCACCCCAACTTCCGTCGTCGAACTACAGTACGCAGACGACGCCTGCATCTGCGCACATACAGAGGCTGAACTCCAGGATATAGTCAATGTATTCACTGAGGCATATGAAAGCATGGACCTTACGCTAAAAATCCATAAGACAAAGGTCCTCCACCAGCTTGTCCTCACCACACAGCACTGGCCCCCAGTCATCAAGATCCACGGCACAGCCCTGGACACCATGGACCACTTCCCATATCACGAGAGCCTCCGAACAACAAAGGCAGACATTGATGCGGAGATTCAACACTGCCTCCAGTGCGCCAGTGCAGCCTTTGTCCACCTGAGGAAAAGAGTGTTCGAAGACCAGGCCCTCAAACTTACCACCAAGCTCATGGTCTACAGGGCTGTAGTCATACCCGCCCTCCTGTATGGCTCAGAGACATGGACCATGTACAGTAGACACCTCAAGTCGCTGGAGATACATCACCAACAAGATCTCCGCAAGCTCCTGCAAATCCCCTGGGAGGACAGGCGCACCAACATTAGCGTCCTCGAACAGGCCAACATCCCCATCATTGAGGAACTGACCACACTCGATCAGCTCCGCTGGGCAGGCCACATTGTCTGCATGCTAGACATGAAACTCCCAAAGCAAGTGCTTATGGGGAGCTCCTTCATGGCAAATGAGCCAAAGGTGGGCAGCGGAAATGTCACAAGGACACCCTCAAAGCCTCCCTGATAAAGTGTGACATCCCCACTGAAACCTGGGAGTCCCTGGCCAAAGACCGCCCTAGGTGGAGAAAGTGCATCCGGGAGGGCGCTGAGCTCTTCGAATCTCAACGCCGCGAGCTTGAAGAGGTCAAGCTCAGGCAGCGGAAAAATGTGTGGCAAATCAGTCCCACCCAATCTTTCCCCCGACGAATATCTGTCCCACCCGTGACAGGGTCTGTGGCTCTCACATTTGACTGTTCAGCCACCAAAGGACTCACTTTAGGAGTGGAAGCAAGTCTTCCTCGATTCCGAGGGATTACCTATGATGATGATGGAGACCAGAACTGTGCACAGTGCTCCGTGTGGTCGAGCCATCATATATGGAGACCAGAATTGTGCACAGTGCTCCAAGTGTGGTCTAACCCAGGTGTTTGGAGACCAGAACTGTGCACGGTGCTCCAAGTGTGGTCTAACCACCCTATATGGAGGCCAGAACTGTGCACAGTGCTCCAAGTGTGGACTAACCAAGATATATAGAGACCAGAACTGTGCACGGTGCTCCAAGTGTGGTCTTACCCAAGTATATGGAGACCAGAACTGTGCACAGTGCTCCAAGTGTGGTCTAACCCAGGTATCTGGTGACCAGAACTGTGCACAGTGCTCCAAGTGTGATCTAACCCCAGTATATGGAGACCAGAACTATGCACAGTGCTCCAAGTGTGGTCTAACCCAGGTATCTGGAGACCAGAACTGTGCACAGTGCTCCAAGTGTGGTCTAACCCAGGTATCTGGTGACCAGAACTGTGCACGGTGCTCCAAGTGTGGTCTAACCCAAGTATATGGAGACCAGAACTGTGCACAGTGCTCCAAGTGTGGTCTAACCCAGGTATCTGGTGACCAGAACTGTGCACAGTGCTCCAAGTGTGGTCTAACCCAGGTATCTGGTGACCAGAACTGTGCACAGTGCTCCAAGTGTGATCTAACCCCAGTATATGGAGACCAGAACTGTGCACAGTGCTCCAAGTGTGGTCTAACCCAGGTATCTGGAGACCAGAACAGTGCACAGTGCTCCAAGTGTGGTCTAATCAAGGTTCGATATAAGTATAACATAACTTCGCTGCTTTTCACAAAGTACATTATCTCAGTCTCAATCTCAACTTTTTTAATATTAATGATGTCTTGCTCCGAAATAAATGCGGGATAGAGTAATCAGTAATACTAAAAGTGCTATCAGGCCGAGAAGTTTGCAGATTCCATTGTGACTTCCGTCATTTCCAGTAACCATCTTTGTAAAGTGTTCAATGATGTGGAGAGAGAAAGGAGTCTTGATAATCAATAATGCAAAATGTTTGTTGGTTACATAGTCTTTGGCCAATCACCTTAAATCTGTGTCCTCTGGTTCTCGACCCTTCTGGTAATGGGAATAGTTTCTCTCCATCAACTCTGTCCAAATCCCCTCGTGATTGTGGATCAAACCTTCTCTCAAGCACCTCCCTTGAAGAAATAATAACTCAATATCTACCACTCACCGTAATTCATTAATTTGATTTTCAACTTTTGTAGTTCTGGAAAAAAACCAGACGGATTGAAGTGTCACTCCGAGAGAGCCCACGTGTATCTGGGCAATTCCCAACAAGCTCGTGGGTCGTGGGGGTAACTGTAACCTTTGTGTGATGGTTTAGGCTGGGAAATTACTAACTGGGCAATCGTTAAACACCCCGGCTAAAAATCGGGGCGTGGTACCGAGCGCGACCAGGCCACTGACTGTGTCAGACGCTGGGTGAGGTGCGGGTTCCCTGGAGGCAATACTGAGTCTTTGTGAGGCAGAGATCTCCTCACTGGGGCAGGATTGATCAGCCCGCTGTTCACACTGCCACAGAAGGCAGAGGTATTCGAGGGGATGGGGCAGGGGAAAGAGAGAAAGAGAGACAGAGAGAAAGAAAGAGAGATAGAGAGAAAGAGAGACAGAGAGAAAGAGAGACAGAAAGAGAGAAAGAGAGACAGAGAGAAAGAAAGAAAGAGAAAGAAAGCAAGAGAGAAAGAAAGAGAAAGGAAGGAAGGATGGGAGGATCGGAGGGAGGGAGGATCGGAGGAGGGAGAGAGGGAGGATCGGAGAGAGGGCGGATTGGAGGGAGGGAGGATCATCGGAGGGAGGGAGGATCGGAGGGAGGGAGAGAGGGAGGATCGGAGGGAGGGAGGATCGGAGGGAGGGAGAGAGGGAGGATTGGAGGGAGGGAGAGAGGGAGGATTGGAGGGAGGGAGGAATGATCGGAGGGAGGGAGGAGGATCGGAGGGAGTGAGGGAGGGAGGGAAGATCGGAGGGAAGAGAGAGGATCGGAGGGAGGGAGGATCGGAGGGAAGGAGGGAGGATCGGAGGGAGGGAGAGAGGGAGGGAGAGAGGGATGATCGGAGGGAGGGAGGATTGGAGGGAGGGAGAGAGGGAGGATTGGAGGGAGGGAGGAGGATCGGAGGGAGTGAGGGAGGGAGGATCGGAGGGAAGGAGAGAGGATCAGAGGGAGGGAGGATCGGAGGGAGGAAGGATTGGAGGGAGGGAGGAGGATCGGAAGGAGTGAGGGAGGATCGGAGGGAAGGAGAGAGGATCGGAGGGAGGGAGGATCGGAGGGAGGGAGAGAGGGAGGATTGGAGGGAGGGAGGAGGATCGGAGGGAGTGAGGGAGGATCGGAGGGAGGAGGATCGGAGGGAGTGAGGGAGGATCGGAGGGAGGGAGGATCGGAGGGAGGGAGGATCGGAGGGAAGGAGGGAGGGAGGATCGGAGGGAGGGAGGAAAAGGAAGGCGAGCTGCACCAAGTGCCGTTGCAGTCTGAGTGGTAGAGCTGAGAATCGAAGGGAATATGGTGCGGTGTCTGGGTGGAACAGGCTTGGTACACGTGTGACAGCCAACCAGATTGTGCTCAGCAATGAACTGTTGTCGACTGACATAAACTGACCAACAAGCTCACCTGCGTTACACTTCTTCAGCTCTGGTTCTGTTAATCAAATGGAAAGAAATCTGATAATGAGCGGACAACCTGGTCTTGGTGAAGTGGATTGAGACATACCGAGTGCCCAAACACCAGTGCGCACATCACAGCTCGAGCAGAAATAATGCCGTGGGATGTTTTACGTCAACCCAAGTGGCAGACATGTCCTTCAAAAGATGAATACTCTAAAAAGTACAGCACTGGATTGCTTTGCCTGGGATTTGTGATCAAGCTTAGAACACAAGAACATCAGAAATAGGGGCAGGAGTCGGCCATTCAGTCCCTCGAGCCTGCTCCGCCATTTAATAAGATCATGGCTGATCTGATCATAGACTCAGCTCCACTTCCCGCCCACTCCCTATAACCCTTCACTCCCTTATCCCTCAAAAATCTGTCTATCTCCACCTTAAATATATTCAATGACCCAGCCTCCACAGCTCTCTGGGACACAGAATTCCACAGATTTACAACCCTCAGAGAGAAGAAATTCCTCCTCATCCCAGATTTAAATGGGCGGCCCCTTATTTTGAGACTATGCCCCCTAGTTTTAGTTTCCCCTATGAGTGTCGAGCCCCCTCATTATCTTATAAGTTTCAATAAGATCACCTCTCAGTCTTCTGAACACCAATGAATACAGGTCCAACCTGCTCAACCTATCCTCATAAGTCAACCCCTTTATCCCATGATCAACCAAGTGAATCTTCCCTGGACAACCTCCAATGCAAATATATCCCTCCTTAAATACGGAGACCAAAACTGCACGCAGTACTCCAGGTGTGGCCTCACCAATACCCTGTACAGTTGTAGCAGGACTTCTCTGCTTTCATACTCTATCCCCCTTGCAATAAAGGCCAACATTCCCTTGGCCTTCCTGATCACTTGCTGTACCTGCATACTAACTTTTTGTGTTTCATGCACAAGGACCCCCAGGTCCCTCTGTATTGCAGCACTTTGCAATTTCTCTCCATTTAAATTATAATTTGCTTGTCTATTATTTCTGCTAAAGTGGATAACCTCACACTTTCCCACATTATACTCCATCTGCCAAAGTTTTGCCCACTCATTAGCCTGATGGGCTTTTCTGTTCAATTAGCCCCTATTCAAACTTACCTCTGTCTCTCACTTTTAACTCTTCCTCTGAAATTGACATAAATTGTAATAATGAGCAATATTTTGTTAAAATTGATCGAACTGCCAAAGGACGTTGATGGAGCAGCTGAAGATGGTTGGACCCAGGACACTTCCCTGAGGAACTCCTGCAACGATGTCCTGGGGCTGAGATGATTGAGCTCCACCCACCAAAACTACCTTCCCCTGTGCTGGGTATGACTCCAGCCAGTGGAGAGTTTTACTCCCCGATTCCCATTGACCTCGACTTTTACTGGGGCTCGTTGATGCCACACTCGGTCAACTGCTGTCTTCATGTCAAGGGCAGTCACTCTCACCTCATCTCTGGAATTCAGCTACTTGTCCATGGTGGGACCAAGGCTGTAATCTGGTCTAGAGCCAAATGGTCCTGTGGAACCCAAACTGGGCATCGGTGAGCAGGTCAATCGGTGAGCAAGTTTGGCTGATCTTGCTTTTTGTGGTATATGTCAATGACTTGCACTTGAATGTTGGGGGCATGATTAAGAAGTTTGCAGATAACATGAAAGTTGGCCGTGTGGTTGATAATAACGAAGAAAGCGGACTGCAGAACGATATCAATGTACTGGTCGGGTGGGCAGAGCAGTGGCAAATACAGTTCAATCCGGAGAAGTGTGAGGTAATGCAATTGGTGAGGGCTAACCAGGAAAGGGAATACACATTAAATGGTAGGACACTGAGAAGTGTAGAGGAACAAAGGGGCCTTGGAGTGCAGGTCCACAGATCCCTGAAGGTAGCAGGCCAGGTGAATAAGGTGGTTAAGAAGGCACACGGGATACTTGCCTTTATTAGTTGAGGCGTGGAATACAAGAGCAGGGAGGGTTATGCTTCAATTGTAGAAAACACTGGTTAGACCACAGCTGGAGTACTGCATGCAGTTCTGGTCACCACATTACAGGAAAGATGGGATTGCATTGGAGAGGGTACAGAGGAGATTTATGAGGATGTTGCCTGGACTGGAGAATCTTAGCGATGAGGACAGATTGGAGAGGCTGGGTCTGTTTTCCTTGGAACAGAGGAGGCTGAGGGGAGATCTGATTGAGGTGTATAAAATGATGAGGGGCCTGGATAGAGTTGATAGGAAGGACCTGTTTCCCTTGGCAGAGGGGTCAACAACCAGGGGGCATTGATTTAAAGTAACTGGGCAGAGGTTTAGAGGGGATTTGAGGAGAAATGTCTTCACCCAGAGGGTTTTGGGGGTCTGGGGCCTGAAAGGGAGGTAGAGGCAGAAACCCTCACCACATTTGGATGTGCAGCTTGAAGTGCCGTATCCTACAGGGCTACGGACCGAGAGCGGGAAAGTGGGATTAGGCTGGGATGGCTCTTGGTTGGCCGGCACGGACACGATGGGCCGAATGGCCTCCTTCCGTGCTGTAAACTTCTCTGATTCTTAAATATTGGAGTGGAAAACACATCATACACGTATGCCCTTTATCCTCCACCCTTCTCACATTGTCCAGTTCCCCAAACACTCCTTCCCAAGTGAAACAGCGATTAACTTGTCCTTTTTTCAATTTAGTATTCGCTGCTAACCCTAACCCTAACCCAACATCAGTTCGACAATTTCAGAGCATAAACTCTGCCCTTAATTCATGCCATTTCCTCCTTTTTTAACCCCACTTTTCCCCCCACGATCTTATGTAATTTTATTCACTTTGTTACGCACCGCAGCTGATAATTCATCATCGTAGGTGATCCATCGAACGAGGATGACTTGATTGGGTTCACAGATGTTTCAATGAAGGACCCGATGTTCCAGTCCTGAACTCCAATCGAAGGGTGGAAGATGCCTTCGTTGGATTTTTTTAACGTGGGGTGACTGTTGCACACCAGCCACCACATGCGCTTGACAGAGCTAGGCCTTTATCCAGTGGCAAGGATTAGAAACATAGAAACATAGAAAGTAGGCCATTCGGCCATTCAATAAGATCATGGCTGATCATTCACCTCAGTACCCCTTTCCTGCTTTCTCTCCATACCCCTTGATCCCTTTAGTCGTAAGGACCACATCTAACTCCCTTTTGAATATATCTAACGAATTGGCCTCAACAACTCTCTGCCGTAGAGAATTCCACAGGTTCACAATTCTCTGAGTGAAGAAGTTTCTCCTCATCTCGGTCCTAAATGGCTTCCCCCTTATCCTTAGAGTGTGACCCCTGGTTCTGGAACTCCCCAGCAATGGGACCCAGGAAGGACTGCCGCATATGACGGGTATGTACAGGCAGTTCCCGTCACACGGGAAGCAAACCCGCTCACGTCACCATACAAGAAGTTCCCCTCACCCCGCATGAGAGACAGACACTGCTAAAAGATTTACCCTCACCCAAACCAAATAGCAGAAATACAGAATTCTGGCAAAAGGTTGAGGAAATTTTCAATGCTCATAATCTAACCTTAGGAGGCGTACACGGTCTGGTAAAGGCCAAAACCGGTAACGTAAACTGGCAAAGGGCTACCCAAAGCCATGCAAAACGGCCACTGGATGATGATGGGAAACGCGATGCACAGACACAGCGGACGCTCGGCCTCAGCGCGGGATTGGATGAATGTTGGGGACCAATAAGAACTAATTGGAGCAGGATATTAAAAGTAATCCAAAAACCGAACAAAACTGTGGGAGAATATGGAGAGCGGAAGTGGCTCGAGTCCAAGGACCACTCCGGTGCTAACAACCCCGATAAAGAGGACACGCCATTTTCAGACATGTTTAAGGATGGACTGGGGGAGGCGCATCAAAAAATCATTACGCTGGGATTCAAGATAGGAGATGATTATGATGAAATCTTAGAATGGGCACAAAACGTGGAGGAATTAAAGGCCGAGCAAAAGGAAAAGGTAGCCAAGATAGTAGCGGCAGCATTAGTGACTGGAGAAAAGGAAGATAGGGGGGGGCCTCCATGGAGCGCCCTTGACGTGTTACACATGTCATCAGGACGGGTATTTTAGCAGAGATTGCCCGCAAAGGGAGGCTGGGAGAGGGACGGATAGACCCAAGTGCCGTAATCGCAACAAACTGGGACACGTAGCAAAAGGATGCTGGGCAGCAGGAGACGGGGCGGCAGGAAAAGGCCCCCAGCGACCCAGAAACAGACAGGGACGCCAATCACACGTGAGGAACGGATGGAAATTCTCCGACAAACAACACTGCCAGCCCCGCCCCCTCCGGAGCCACCCTCTAACGAGGAGCTCATCAACTTACTTACATTGGCCAGTGCCCGCTCGGGGGTACCGGCCCCTGAGGGAAGGTTGGGACGGCCGACACTAGATCATCGTATGTGTCTTAGTGCAGTGTTAGGGGGCCGGCAGTGCAACATGCTAGTGGACACGGGAGCTTCGGTATCCATAACTAATCTAGACCTCTCTCTTACAAGAACCACGGTTAATATTTAAGGGATAGGAGGGGGATGCAAAAAAGCGACATTAAGCGAGGTAGTACTATTAGAGATACAGGGAATAATGATACCCACCCAATGTTGGTGCTGCCCTACCCCGGAAGGCTCCATACTAGGGATAGACACCCTAAGGGAAGTAGGGGCACATACAGACCCCCAGAATAAGCGGATAAATGGGGAGAGAAACATCAGAGCCAACAGAAGTTCAGTTGTCCGGGACATCAGCAGCAGCGAGTAGCAAGGGTTGTCCCAATACAGCCCGAGGGGGGAATGAAGGGCGTGTGGGGCAGGGTATACCGACTATACCCGGCTCTGTGGCCACAGCACAAACAGGATTGCGGGCTGGCCTGAGTTGACTCGGTCAAAATTCCCGGGCCGGAACACAAGGCCCACAGACAATATCCTTTAAAACCCGAGGCTGAAGCAGCCGTCCACCAAATAGTGCAAGAATTAGAAGCACTCGGGGTGGTAAAGCTGGTAACTGCCACCACTAATTCACCGGTGTGGCCGGTAAAGAAACCCGACAGAACCTACAGGTTCACTGTTGACGATACAGCCCTGAACAAGGTCACCACAAGGGAACATCCGATTGTGGCGAGCCCATCCACTGTGTTCAATGGCCTGAACCCAGAACATAAAATCGTTACTGTACTCGACATAGGGAACGGATGAGGAAGTTTGCCTTCACTGTAAAGGGGAAACAGTGTACCTGGACCAGGATGCCGCAAGAGTTTCACAATAGCCCGGGCATATTCCACCGGACATTGTCAGGAATCCTGGAACCCCTGGACGTAGGAGAAGGAAGCACCATACTACAGTACTTGGACGATATTTTTATCGCTTCAGGTACTGAGCAACAACACATGTTGACCCTAACTACAGTATTAAGGGCCTTACAGAGCTCGGGGTTGAAGGTAAATCCTAGGAAAGCTCAGGTGGGAAAGGAGGTTACGTACTTGGGATAGGTAGTAGCCCAAGGGATGCCCGCAGATCGGAAGGAGGCTATTAGACCAATGCCTAGACCAGGAACGGTAAAAGGGATCCGACAGGTATTGGGACTATTTAACTATTGCTGGAACTTTATTCCGGAGGATACGGAGATGGCCCAACCGATACAGGACCTAGTAAAAGGAGGAAGGCCCTCTCAGGAACCTGTTGACTGGGGTAGCTCCCAGGAGGCAGTGTTTATACAACTGAGTGCACCCGCCTTGGGATTGCCGGATCAGAATGGACCCTTCCACCTGTATATGTACCATAGTGAGAGCCATTACAATCCCGTGGTAACCCAGGAACACGGGATAGGCAAAGGCCCGCGGCATACTATTCCGTGAAACAAGGACCGGTGGTCGCAGGGTGGTCCCGATGTGTCACATCTCTCGATTGTGCAGCATGGGCCGTGAGGGCCAGCGAGCCTGTAGTGATGACCAGGAGGCAGCTCATCTTATATACGCCACACACCCTCGTGGGATTACTTACCACAGGAAGGTTAAGAACCGTATCCCACGCACGGCACGCCAATTGGGAAGCGATGCTCTTACCCCCAAACGGCGCCATGACTATAATAAAGGACAACGGGAATAATCCCACAGGATGGATAGTCACCGAAGGTAAAGAGCACCAGTGTGGTCTCACGGGAAATGAGGGGGAAGGGAGCCACATTAGCGAAACCCCGCTTGACCTCTCTGTGGATGGATCCCGTCGATATATAGACGGAACCCCACCAACAGGATGGGCAGTGATGAACAACAATGGACAAGTCAGGAAAAGGGGACCCTTGGAGGGAATGCTATCGGCTCAGGTAGCGGAATTGGTAGCCCTCACCGAAGCATTAAAGCTAGCAGCAGGGAAAAGGGTCAACATGTACACTGACAGCTGGTACGCCTTCGGGGTGGTACATGATGATATGACTGCGTGGAAGAGGCGGGGACACGTGACATCGGGAGGGGGAGCCATTCGGCGCGAAGAAATAGTTGAGGAATTGGTAGAAGCACCCCTCCTCCCTCAGAAATGTGCAGTGATAAAAATTACAGTGCATCTAAAGATCACGGACAGGCACCAGCAGGGAAATGCCTGGGCAGACGGAGCTGCCAAGCAGGAAGCCGAATTAGATATGACTAGCAATGCCCCGATTGGCTCATGTATCACCCAAACGGAGGAAGTAAACATACTCAAGATACAGGGAGAATCCACTCTGCAAGAAACAGAAGGGTGGGAATAGAACGGAGCTAAAAGGGGGGTGGATGGAGTTTGGAGGAAAAATGACAATGTAGTGGCCCCGGAATGCATCCATTGAGTCTCTACCACGGATACACCCATACCGGTAGGACCAGCATAATGAACTCCATGTCACCATGTTGTTGGTGGTGGAAAGGAATGGGTAGAGACATCGTAAACCATTGTAGGAAATGTATAACATGCGCTAAACACAACCCGGGGAAAAAGATAAAGGTCCGTCTGGGACACCAAACTGGCCCAAAGGGACCCTGGGAAACCTTACAAATAGATTTTACTGGGCCACTGCCCAGCCAAAGGGGTAAAATGTACTGTCTGGTAATAATAGACCAATTAACAAAATGGATAGAAGCCTTCGCCACTAGAAACTGCACCGCTGATACAGTGGCTAAGATCCTGGCCGGGGAAATAATACCCAGGTGGGGAATGTCACTCGAGTTGGACTCAGACCAGGGTACACACTTTACAGGAAAAATCATGAAGCAAGCTTGTGCCCTGTTGTTAGGCATTAAACAAAAATTCCACATCCATACCACCCGGAGTCTTCCGGATTGGTAGAGCGAATGAATAGGACCTTAAAAACAGCACTGGCGAAGGCAATCGAGGAGAGCGGACAGGGGCGAGTATAGTTACTACCACGAATCCGAATGAAACTAAGAGCTACCCCTAACCGGACTCCCGGACTGACCCCCTTTAAACTAATAACAGGAAGAGCCATGAGGCTGCCAGAAGTGCTGGTTACTGGAAGTGATGATGTAGGGCCCTACAAGGATAAGATACGGAGGTTTGTGATGGAACTATGTAAACAATCACGTGAATTACGAGCACAAGCCAGAGACCAACAAATTATTAGGGCTCTAGAAAGGGACATGAAGGAACAAAGGGTTCAGGTACCCCAAATAGGGAGCCGGGTCATGGTAAAGGTAAATTCTGAAAGACCTGGATTCTCACTAAAATGGACCGGACCCCACCAGGAGATTATGGTCAGTGACACAGGCGCTTGCATAGACATGGGAGGTGTTGGCAAATGGAAACACTGGACCCAGTTGAAACGAATTGGATCCTAACCAACCAGTGGCCACCGGAAAATTTTGTGTTTTACAGGATCTTATCCCTCCTTGGAGCCGGAAGACCCACTGATGAAGAAATAACAGACCTGAAGGCCTATATTATAAGACGTCAGAAAACGTGAGCTGTGATCCCGATTCAAAAACCCGAATGGTGGTAGTCGGCACAACAGTAGATTTAAATTGCAGCATTGGACTAACGGGCACAATACAACTTAACAGAGGTTCTAACCGGCAGTGGGGGTGGAACAGTAACAAGGGCATAACATTAGCAGTAAATTAGATCGCAGTATGCTTCGAGTTAGAAGAAGAATGAGGAAGTTTCACTCGAAGGGAGGGGGTACAGGTAAGGTGCACACCCATCTTCACTCAATTCTCAGGAAGGCCACAACAAGGGGATATCAGGTGGAAGGTATGTCCAGCCTCCCCGTGTGTGGGTATGGACCAGTGGTGTTGGGACATCCTTGTCCGAGATAGACCTTCTACCGCTGTCCCGACAATCACTCTGGGGACAACAACACTTCCCAGCACAACCACACAAGCACCCCTCTCCATCCCCCCATAAGCCCGTCCATAAAGACTGGAACCAAAGGGGGGCTAGTAATAAAGGAATCTAAGGAAAGGATATATTTTGGGGTGTGTCAGCGACTACTTACGGTAGTCCTAAACCTAACGGATATTATCCTTCCTAGATTCTGTGGGAATGAAACCATAAGTCTATACCAGAACCTGACACAACGAATCCTCAAAGGCCCAGAATCCACTACCCGGAGATTTAATGTCAGAAAGGGAACAGAACAAAGTCGAATGAAAAGGGGAAATACTGGAAACACTAGGCACGGGTTAAGCGGCGGGAGTTGAGACGATGAATGCAATCGACATAGAAACATAGAAACATAGAAAATAGGTGCAGGAGTAGGCCATTTGGCCCTTCGAGCCAACACCACCATTCAATATGATCATGGCTGATCATTCAGCCTCAGTACCCCTTTCCTGCTTTCTCTCCATACCCCTTGATCCCTTTAACCGCAAGGGCCATATCCAACTCCCTCTTGAATATATCCAATGAACTGGCATCAACAACTCTCTGCAGTAGGGAATTCCACAGGTTTAACAGCTCTCTGAGTGAAGAAGTTTCTCCTCATCTCAGTCCTAAATGGCCTACCCCTTATCCTTAGACTGTGTCCCCTGGTTCTGGACTTCCCCAACATCAGGAACATTCTTCCTGCATCTAACCTGTCGAGTCCCGTCAGAATTTTATACGTTTCTATGAGATCCCCTCTCATCCTTCTAAACGCCAGTGAATAAAGGCCCAGATGATCCAGTCTCTCATCAGATGTCAGTCCAGCCATCCCTGGAATCAGTCTGGTGAACCTTCGCTGCACTCCCTCAATAGCAAGAACGTCCTTCCTCAGATTAGGAGACCAAAACTGAACACAATATTACAAGTGAGGCCTTACCAAGTCCCTGTACAACTGCAATAAGAACTCCCTGCTCCTATACTCAAATCCCCTAGCTATGAAGGCCAACATACCATTTGCCTTCTTCACCACCTGCTGTACCTGCATGCCAACTTTCAATGACTGATGTACCATGACACCCAGGTCTCATTGCATCGCCCCTTTTCCTAACCTGCCACCATTCAGATAATATTCTGCCTTCCTGTTTTTGCCCCCAAAGTGGATAACCTCATATTTATCCACATTATACTGCATCTGCTATGCATTTGCCCACACACCTAGCCTGTCCAAGTCACCCTGAAGCCTCTTAGCGTCCTCCTCAAAGCTCACACCACCACTCAGTTTCGTGTCATCTGCAAACTTGGAGATATTACACTCAATTCCTTCATCCAAATCATTAATGGATATTGTAAATAGCTGGGGTCCCAGCACTGAGCCCTGCGGCACCCCACTAGTCACTGCCTGCCATTCTGAAAAGGACCCGTTGATCCTAACTCTCTGCTTCCTGTCTGCCAACCAGTTCTCTATCCACATCAGTACATTACCCCCGATACCATGTGCTTTAATTTTGCACACCAATCTCTTGTGTGGTCCTTGTCAAAAGCCTTTTGAAAGTCCAAATACACCACATCCACTCGTTCTCCCTTGTCCACTCTACTAGTTACATCCTCAAAAAATTCCAGAAGATTTGTCAAGCATGATTTCCCTTTCATAAATCCATGCTGACTTGGACCGATCCTGTCACTGCTTTCCAAATGCGCTGTTATTTCATCTTTAAAAATTGATTCCAACATTTTCCCCATGTCAGGCTAACCGGTCTATAATTACCCGTTTTCTCTCTCCCTCCCTTTTTAAAAAGTGGTGTTACCTAAGCTACCCTCCAGTCCATAGCAACTGATCCAGAGTTGATAGACTGTTGGAAAATGATCACCAATGCATCAATTATTTCTCTGGCCACTTCCTTAAGTACTCTGGGATTCAGACTATCAGGCCCCGGGGAATTATCAGCCTTCAATCCCATCAATTTTCCTAACACAATTTCCTGCCTAATAAGGATATCCTTCAGTTTCTCCTTCTCACTAGACCCTCAGTCTCCTAGTACTTCGTGAAAACAAAACCAAAGTATTTGTTCAACTGGGTTGCCATTTCTTTGGTCCCCATTATATATTCACCTGAATCTGACTGCAAGGGACCTACGCTTGTCTTCACTAATCTTTTTCTCTTCACATATCTATAGAAGCTTTTGCAGTCAGTTTTTATGTTCCTGGCAAGCTTCCTCTCATACTCTATTTTCTCCCTCCTAATTAAACCCTTTGTCCTTCTCTGCTGAATTCTAAATTTCTCCCAGTCCTCAGGTTTGCTGCTTTTTCTGGCCAATTTATATGCCTCTTCCTTGGATTTAACACTATCCTTAATTTCCCTTGTTAGCCACGGTTGAGCCACCTTCCCCATTTTATTTTTACTCCAGACAGGGATGTACAATTGTTGAAGTTTATCCATGTGATCTTCAAATGTCTGCCATTGCCTATCCACCGTCAACCCTTTAACTATCATTTGCCAGTCTATTCTAGCCAATTCACATCTCAAAGTTACCTTTCTTTAAGTTCTGAATTAACTGTGTCACTCTCCATCTTAATAAAGAATTCTACCATATTATGGTTACTCTTCCCCAAGGGGCCTCGCACAACAAGATTGCTAATTAGTCTCTTCTCATTACACATCACCCAGTCCAGGATGGGCAGCCCTCTAATTGGTTCCTCAACATATTGGTCCAGAAAACCATCCCTAATACACTCCAGGAAATCCTCCTCCACCGTATTGCTACCAGTTAGTTTAGCCCAATCAATATGTAGATTAAAGTCACCCATGACAACTGCTGTACCTTTATTGCACACATCCCTAATTTCCTGTTTGATTCTGTCCCCAAGCTCGCTACTACTGATGGGTGGCCTGTACACAACTCCCACTAGCGTTTTCGGCCCTTTGGTATTCCGTCGCTCCACCCATACCGATTCCACATCATCCAGGCTAATGTCCTTCCTTACTATTGCATTAATTTCCTCTTTAACCAGCAACGCCACCCCACCTCCTTTTCCTTTCTGTCTATCCATCCTAAATGTTAAATACCCCTGGATGTTGAGTTCCCAGCCGTGGTCACCCTGGAGCCATGTCTCCATGATGCCAATTATATCATATTCATTAATTGCTGCCTGCACAATTAATTTGTCCACCTTATTCCGAATACTTCTCGCATTGAGGCACAGAGCCTTCAGGCTTGTCTTTTTAACACTTTTTTGCCCTTTTAGTTTTTTGCTGCACTGTCCCATCACACACTCCCAGTCCAGGTACAGCATGGGTTAGATATAGAGTAAAGCTCCCTCTTCACTACCCCCAAACACTCCCAGGGCAGGTACAGCACGGGTTAGATACAGACCAAAGCTCCCTCTATACTGTCCCATCAAGCATTCCCAGGGCAGGTACAGCACGGGGTTAGATACAGAGTAAAGCTCCCTCTACACAGTCCCATCAAACACTCCCAAGGCAGGTACAGCACGGGGTTAGATACAGAGTAAAGCTCCCTCTACACTGTCCCATCAACCACTCCCAGGGCAGGTACAGCACGGGGTTAGATACATAGAAACATAGAAAATAGGTGCAGGAGTAGGCCATTCGGCCCTTCGAGCCTGCACCGCCATTCAATGAGTTCATGGCTGAACATGCAACTTCAGTACCCCATTCCTGCTTTCTCGCCATACCCCTTGATCCCCCTAGTAGTGAGGACTACATCTAACTCCTTTTTGAATATATTTAGTGAATTGGCCTCAACAACTTTCTGTGGTAGAGAATTCCACAGGTTCACCACTCTCTACACTGTCCCATCAAACATTCCCAGGGCAGGTACAACACGGGTTAGATACAAAGTAAAGTTCCCTCTACACTTTCCCTATTGTGTCCTTACACACTGCAGCAAATCAACACGAGTCACACACTGGAGACAAGGTCACTCTGTGACCTGTACCTTTATTTACAGGACCAAGAAAGGATGACCCTGCGTGGGACCTCCCTTTATATACCTGGATGACCAGGTGAGGAGTGTCTCCCACAAGTTCACGCCCTGTGGTCAAGGTGTGCATTACTCAGGTGTATACAGTGTACAGTGTTATTACATAAAGGTTACAGTTATATGAAGGTTACAAACATGACATCACCTCCCCCCCAACGTCTTTGGGTCAAAGATTGAGTCTTTCAGGCGGTCGACGCTCTTTCGTGGAGCACCGCAGTTGGAGCTCTGGTGGTTGGGCCTTAGCATGTGTCTCTGTCACCTGTGGTGATTCCGGCCTGTCCGGGCTGACCGCAGGGACTGTGCATGCTGCTGAATATTCTTGTTGCTCGTTCACTGGCAGTGGTGTGGGCAACATCTCATGATTTTCCTCAGGTGCCTCAGTGTCCATGCTGAATCTTATTTTTATTTGGTCCAGATGCTCGCGGCATATCTGCCCATTGTTGAGTCTGACCACTATGACCCTATTCCCGTCTTTGCCAATTACAGTACCCTCAAACCATTTGGACCCCAAAGCGTGATTAAGAACAAATACAGGGTCATCGATTTCTATCCATCTCCCCTTTGAGTTACGGTCATTTTGGGACTGGCGCTTGCCCTCAACAATGTCTGACAGGACTGGATGAATGATGGACAGCCGAGTTTTTAGTGAAAGGTTCATGAGTAGCTCCGCGGGCGGGACCCCCGTGAGCGAGTGCGGTCGGGACCTATAGGCCAGCAGGAGGTGCGATAGGCGGCATTGAAGGGAGGGTCCTTGAATCCGGAGCATGCCTTGTTTAATGATTTGGACCGCACGTTCTGCCTGGCCATTGGAGGCCAGCTGTTTGATGCCATTACCCAACATGAACTCCCGGAATTCATAGCTAGTGAATCACGGGCCGTTGTCACTAACTAGGATATCTGGCAAGCCGTGGGTCGCAAAGACCTCACGCAGACTCTCCATGGTGGTGGATGTTGTGCATGAATTCAATATGATGCACTCGATCCATTTCGAGTACGCATCAACCACAATGAGGAACATTTTTCCCATGAACGGGCCCGTATAGTCTACGTGAATACGTGACCATGGCCTGGTGGGTGATAGAGAATTCAAACAGGCTCATTTAGACAGACTGTGAAAATTCACAGACCCCCAAGTCAAGGCTGCTACATGCAGTTCGGCATGTTGCATTAACTCATCAATCAACTTGACATTTTCGGACCTTGGGTAGCGAGCCAATAAAACGTTAAAAGACTTTCAATTGAGCCAATAAGGTCAAAGAAGGCGAGTTCTTTTCTGTAAATTGATCCAGGCATAAATACAGCCATTTTGACCATGTGTCTCAGTAAGACAAAGAAACTGGCAATCAGCCAGCAGTTTGTTGCTCTCTGCCAAGAATTAAAAAGTTAAAACTACCATCGGAGTTCGTATTTCATTGGAAATTAAGAGATCTAACAGTGGGCCAGGGACACGGGCTGAGTGGGGCCTCCCTGGGGGCATTGCCCAGCTGGGCACATGTCGTGCACCTGTGAACACAGTGTTCCAGGTCTGAATCAATTCCCGGCCACCAAACGTGTGACTGGGCAATGGCCTTCATCAGCACGATGCCTGGGTGCTCGCTGTGGAGTTCCCTGATGAATGCCTCCCTGCCCTTCTGGGGCATGACTACCCAGCTGCCCCATAGTAGTCAGTCGGCTTGGATGGAGAACTCATCCACCCGTCTGTGAAACGGTCTGACTTCCTCAGGGCGTGCTCCGTGTGCGGGCGCCCAATCCCCAGTCAGGACACATTTCTGAATCAGAGATAGGAGGGGATCTCTGTTTGTCCAGGTTTTGATCTGGCGGGCTGTGATGGGGGAGCCTGCGCTGTCAAAGGCATCAACAGCCATGACTGTTGTGTATTGTTCAGGTACATTAAATGTATAAGTACAATGGTGTGCCACGGAGTGCGCGGTGTTGGGAGACCTGCAAGTACCTGCGAGACAGAGTGTAAAAGGCTGCCCACCACACCTGAGGGGCACTCTGGAGTTACACAATAAAGGACTAAGGTCACAGCAGTTATATCAACACCAGACCGTGTGGTGTCAGTGATTTGTGTGCTACATACACCACATTGGCAATGAGGAAGAGGACGAACTTCACGCAACCATGGTTACTCTGGGCTTGCTAAAGGATTTTACCGCGGGCAATGATTGGGAGGCCTTTACGGAAAGGCTCGAGTACTACTTCACAGCAAACGACCTGACGGAGGACACGAACGCACTGAGAGATAAGCGGAAGGTGATATTGTTTTCCAGTTGTGGCGCTGAGGTTTACTGTCTCGTCAGGGATTTGCTGGCAGCCGCGAGCGCCAGGGACAAGTCATACGAGGAGCTGACTGAACTCATTTGTGACCAGTTGAAACCGAAGGAGAGCATCCTCACGGCCAGGTACAAATGTTACCATCACTGCAGACCTGAGGGCCAGGATATCACCAAATATGCCGCGGACCTCAGGAGACTCGCGGCGCCGTGTGATTTTGGGGCACACTTTGACGAGGCTTTGCGGGACATTTTCGTTATGGGGATTGACCACGAGGGTCTCCTTCACAAGCTGCTGGCCACGGAACCCACAGTCACCCTGACAAAGGCCATCGCCATCAGCCGGACATATATGACCTCGACTTGCAGCACCAAGCAAATGATCCACACAGTCTCAAACCCGGCAGGCATGGTCCACAGGATAGCGCCCACCATGGGCAAAACTGCAGAACGTGGCTCTGCTCGGGGCAGAGAGCACGGACCCCGGGATCCTGGAACTCAGAGTCCGCTGAGGGGGGCCAATCAAGCAGCACCATGCTGGCGTTATGGAGGAAGCCATGGGGCTCACCGGTGCAGGTTTGCGGAGTACACGTGCAATACCTGCCACGTTAAAGGCCACCTTCAACGTATGTGTAAAAGAAATCAGACTCACCGTGTGGCTGAGGAGATGGGGGATGATCCACCATCCAGCGAGGAGCAGGCAGAAGAAGATGAGGGGTTGGGACTGTATACGTTCACCGACGATTCGCCCCCAGTGATAATGGAAGTAAAAATTGACGGAGTCCCAGTGAGTATGGCAGTGGATACTCTCGGGTCCGTCGCTGATGAGTCAAAGAACTTTTGATAAACTGTGGGGTAACCCAGCTGCACGACCCGAGCTGGTCCCGGTCACGGTGAAGCTGTGTACCTACACCAGGGAACTGATACCTGTTCTCGGCAGAGCGGATGTGCAGGTATCCCACGGGGGCGAGAGGCTCGGTTTACCTTTATGGGTCATCGCAGGCGATGGGCCAACACTCCTCGGCAGAAGATGGACGGGAAAGGTCGGTGGGAGCTGGGAAGACTTCAGTCCTCCACAGACTGCTGCTCCCCTGGTCCCCAAAGAGCAGCTCCGACCGAGTTGGAGCTGCAACCTAAATCCACACACAGGCGACAGCAGCCCAGAACTCCTGACCCCAAGCAATCCTGCAGCCCCAGCCTCCACAGACGAGCAGACCCTGGGAGAGCGTGTTTGCAGGTGCGGGCCTATTGCTGGGGTGTGGGCCGGCGGGGCGCTGCGGGCGAGAAGCGGGAGGCCCATGGAGGGCCGGCGGATCCGGGGGGCCCACGCGGCGGAACAGTCGGGCGGCGGTAGCGACTGCGATGGTGGCGGCTACATCGGCCGCAGGAGGGGCGGCAAGTGCGGAGACAGCGGTGGGAGCGGAGGCTGCGGCGGTGGCTGGCGTGACTCGCGAGCCAGAGCGGCGGATGCGGCAGCAAGTACGGAGGGACTCGCGGGGACTGTGACTGATCGAGTCCAGGGAGCCACTTCTGCCAAGATGGGTTGCTTGGGGCCATTTTTTCCCTTCCTTTCTTCCTTGTCCCTTCTGTTCTTTCTTCACCAGCGAGCTCAAGATGGTGGTGAGCCTCGTGGCAACGGAGCTCTGCAGACAAAGGCCAGCAGAGCAACTAAAATGGCGGCGCCCAAGGGTAGCCTCGTGGGAACCACAGGATGGCGTCTTAAAAGGGAAATGCACCCGGGAGTCTTAAAAGGGCCTTACACCGTTGGCGGTCCCCACAAAAAGACTTGTGTAAGGCAAGAGCGAGTCTAAGTGAACTATGAATGTAAGATGATGAATTATGATCAGAGTTAATATTTCAATGCTGAATGGTCACTGCGTTTAAAATTATGGATATGAATTACGGAAAGAGTTAATACCACAAGGTTCAATTAAAAGGGCTATGGATCCGTGACTAACATTACCAATGGGCGAATGCGATTTTCGATTTAGGGGATTCATGCAATGGTTCAGCGGCTGCTAAGGCGACTACTTCATGAGAACAGAGGCAACGCACCAGTTGCGATACCCTGTCTCAGTGCAGCCCATTACCTCAAGCAATAAGGGGCAGTATACCGCCACCATACCTCACCCAGTGGAGCTGGGATTTAATAACTGTTCAGTGTACCTGCAACCTTTTGACATAACATCTGTACCACATATTATATGTACCATACAAATGTACCGTCTATGTATACCTGCTTTCTGTTGGAGGTTATGCTCGTGTACTTCATCACCCATGTAAGGACTGCAAACACTGCATACTTGCACCGGGTCCCCCACATCGGGGGAAGAGGGCAATGGCTGGTCACGGACTCACAAACCAACCAGGACGAACAAGGCCGAGGTCACCGGAAATGGCTTTTGGAACTAGAGGGGGAGTGAGATGTTATGTTTTGTCCATGTACATTAAATGTATAGTTACAATGGTGTGCCACAAGGGGCACTGTGGTGGGAGACCCGAAAGTACCTGCGAGACAGAGTATAAAAGGCTGCCCACCACACCTGAGGGGCACTCTGGAGTTACACAATAAAGGACCAAGGTCACAGCAGTTACTACACTAGACTGTGTGGAGTCAGTGATTTGTGTGCTACATATACCACAATGACCACCTCTGCGCTTTGCTCTGCTGCCCCCTCGGTGGTGGCCAGTGGGAGCCTGCTGAGCGCGTCAGCGCAATTTTCGATGCCTGGCCGGTGTTGTATGGTGTAGTCATACGCAGCCAGCATGAGAGCCCATCGCTGTATGCGAGCTGACGCATTGGCATTGACAGCCTTGCTATTGGACAACAGGCATGTTAACGTCTTGTGGTCCATTTCTAACTCGAACCTTCTGCCAAAGAGGTACTGGTGCATCTTTTTCACCCCGTAAACACATGCGAATGTTTCCTTTTCAACCATGCCATACCCTCTTTCTGCTTGGGAGAGCAACCTGGAGGCATAAGCCACAGGTTGGAATTGGCCCTCATCATTACTCTGCTGCAACACGCACCCAACCCCATAGGCTGATGCATCACATGTCAAAACCAATTTCTTACAGGGGTCGTGCAGGGTCAATAACTTATTAGAACAAAGCAGGTTCCGCGTCCGATTGAAAGCCCGTTCCTGACAGTCCCCCCAAAACCAATCGCAACCCTTACACAGGAGCACGTGCAGCGTCTCCAACAATGTACTTAAGTTCGGTAGAAAGTTCCCGAAATAGTTCAATAGTCCCAGAAATGAACGCAACTCTGACGTGTTGCCGGGCCTGGGCGCGCGACGGATCGCTTCCATTTTGGATTCAGTGGGCCGGATCCCGTCTGCGGCAACCCTCCTGCCCAGAAACGCGACCTCTGGGGCCAAAAACACACACTTGGACTTCTTTAATCGCAGGCCTACCCGGTCCAGTCGGCGTAGCACCTCCTCCAGGTTGTGGAGGTGTTCCTCGGTGTCTCGACCCGTGATAAGGATGTCGTCTTGAAATACAATTGTTCCGGGGATGGATTTGAGCAGGCTTTCCATGTTCCTCTGAAAGATAGCGGCTGCTGAACGAATGCCAAACGGACACCTGTTGTAGACAAACAGCCCCTTGTGCGTAGTGATGGTGGTCAGTAGCTTGGATTCATCGGCCAGTTCCTGGGTCATGTAGGCCGAAGTGAGGTCCAACTTGGTGAACAGCTTGCCGGCTGCCAGCATGGCAAAAAGATCCTCCGCTCTCGGAAGCGGGTATTGGTCTTGTAGTGACACTCGGTTGATGGTGGCCTTGTAGTCGCCACAGATCCTGACCGAGCCATCCATTTTTAGGACAGGGACGATGGGGCTCGCCCAGTCACTGAATTCAACGGGCAAAATTATGTCCTCTCTTAGCAACCTGTCCAATTCACTCTCAATTTTCTCCCGCATCACATACGGCACAGCTCTGGCTTTGTGGTGCACTGGTCTGGCGTCCGGGGTGATGCGTATCACCACTTTGGTGCCTTTGAAAGTCCCGACACCTGGTTGAAATAATGACTGGAACATTTGTAGGACCTGTGAGCATGAACTTCGCTCCACAGATGAAATGGCGTGCACATCCCCCCATTTCCAGTTCATCTCAGCTAGCCAGCTCCTCCCCAAAAGTGCGGGACCATTTCCTGGGAAAATCCAGAGTGGCAGCCGGTTCTGAGATCCATTATGTGTGACCACCAACATTGCACAGCCTAGCACTGGGATGATCTCTTTGGTGTACGTCCGTAATTGTGTGTCAATGTATTCTAGTTTGGGTCTGCTAGCTCTGAGTGGCCATAGTTTCTCGAATTGTTGGACACTCATAAGTGACTGGCTGGCCCCTGTGTCCAGCTCCATGCGTACCGGGATGCCATTTAATAGGACTTTCATCATCATAGGTGGCGTCCTTGTGTATGAGCTGTGGATGTTTGCCACCTGGACCCACTGAACTTCAACATCCATTGCTGTGTCCCAGGCATAACCCTGCCTTATGGTTGATTCCACTTCGTAAACCAGCCTCGCTGTGAGCTTCCTGCACATCCTGGCTAAATGTCCACTCAAGTTACAATTTCTGCAGATGAATTGTTGAAACCTGCAGGTCTTCGCAGCATGTTTGCCCCCGCACCTCCAGCATGAGCTGAGATTGTTGTGAACAAAAGAGCTGTTACCAAGCATTCCTCTCTGATTGTCTCTTTGATTACTCTTGAGCACTCTGTTAGTGGGTGTCAATGGTCCCATCCCGGGACGTATTGTCCCTTGTGATGTTGTAAATGTCCGTTCAACCTGCCATTGTCTCTGTTGTGGACCCACCCTAGAGTCTGTTACTGCCTGGTTGGTGTCGAATTGCCCTTGCCTGCCTGCGGGGTTCTGAGTCATGTTTACCATGTTAACTCCCTGCTCCATCACCACGTTGTGAGCAGAGTTGCGCGCGTATATGATCTTGGTTTCCTCCTCCCCCACCATGAAGGTTTGAGCCATCAATGCCGCCACTTCCAAGGTCAAGTCCTTGGTCTCAATTAGCTTCCTAAAAATCCCGGCATGACCAATGTCCTCAATGAAGAAATCCCGTAACATCTCTCCCCTGCAGGCGTCTGTGAACTTACAGAGGCTGGCCAAGCGCCGAAGGTCTGCAAGGAAGTCCGGTATGCTCTGCATATCCCGACGTCGGTGTGTATAGAATCGGTGCCGGGCCATGTGTATACTGCTCGCTGGTTTGAGGTGCTCACTGATCAGTTTGCTGAGCTCCTTGAAGGTCTTATCTGCCGGCTTCTCGGGTGCGAGCAGGTCTTTTATCAGCGCGTACGTCTTAGGTCCACAGCTGGTCAGTAGATGCGCCCTTCACTTGTCAGCCCAGCCTGTCCTTCGTGACAAAGCTCTGCTGGAGCCTCTCAACGAAATTGTCCCAGTCCTCACCAACACAGTACCATTCCTCTGTGCTACCGGTGGTCATTCTCTTGAGTCATTGATTCTCGTTTCTCGTCGCCGAATGTTGTGTCCTTACACTCTACAGCAAATCAACATGAGGCACACACTGGAGACAAGGTCACTCTGTGACCTGTACCTTTATTTACAGGACCAAGAAGTGCTGACCCTGCGTGGGATCTTCCTTTATATACCTGAATGACCAGGTGAGGAGTGTCTCCCACAAGTTCACCCTCTGTGGTCAAGGTGTGCATTTCTCAGGTGTATACAGTGTACAGTGTTGTTACATAAAAGTTACAGTTATGTGAAGGTTACAAACATGACAGTCCCCATCAAACACTCCCAGGGCAGGTACAGCACGGGGTTAGATACAGAGTAAAGCTCCCTCTACACTGTCCCATCAAACACTCCCAGGGCAGGTGCAGGGGGTTAGATACAGAGCAAAGCTCCCTCTACACTGTCCCATCAAACACTCCCAGGGTAGGTATACGGGGTTGGATACAGAGTAAAGCTCCCTTACACTGTCCCATCAAACACTCCCAGGTCAGGTACAGCACGTGGTTAGATACAGAGTAAAGCTCCCTCTACACTGTCCCATCAAATACTCCCAGGGCAGGTATAGCACGGGGTTAGATACAGAGTAAAGCTCCCTCTACACTGTCCCATCAAACACTCCCAGGGCAGGTATAGCACGGGGTTAGATACAGAGTAAAGCTCCCTCTACACTGTCCCATCAAACACTCCCAGGGCAGGTGCAGGGGGTTAGATACAGAGCAAAGCTCCCTCTACACTGTCCCATCAAACACTCCCAGGTCAGGTACAGGGGGGTTAGATACAGAGTAAAGCTCCCTCTACACTGTCTCATCAAACACTCCCAGGGCAGGTACAGCACGTGGTTAGATACAGAGTAAAGCTCCCTCTACACTGTCCCATCAAACACTCCCAGGGCAGGTATAGCACGGGGTTAGATACAGAGTAAAGCTCCCTCTACGCTGTCCCATCACACACTCCCAGGGCAGGTACAGCACGGGTTAGATACAGAGTAAAGCTCCCTCTACACTGTCCCATCACACACTCCCAGGGTAGGTATACGGGGTTAGATACAGAGTAAAGCTCCCTGTACATTGTCCATCAAACACTCCCAGGGCAGGTATACGGGGTTAGATACAGAGTAAAGCTCCCTCTACACTGCCCCATCAAACACTCCCAGGGCAGGTACAGCACAGGGTTAGATACAGAGTAAAGCTCCCTCTACACTGTCCATCAAACACTCCCAGGGCAGGTACAGCACGGGTTAGATACAGAGTAAAGCTCCCTCTACACTGTCCCATCACACACTCCCAGGGCAGGTATACGGTGTTAGATACAGAGTAAAGCTCCCTCTATGCTGAGACACCAGACATTCGCAGCACTGCTCCCTCTCACAATGCATCGATTGCTCAATCGCGTGTGGCGATACGCCACTTGTTCCACTCAGAGGTTGGATGCGGACAGCTCGTTGAGAGGACCGGGGGTGTGTGAACATTTAGCATGGAGGAGTCTCGGAATTAACCAGACAAATCCGTCCATTCACATCCCGCCCAATGAGACTGAGGAACCAATCGAATCCTCGAATTCAAGGGGGTTTTAAATGTAACTAATTCCACTCACCAGCCTCTTTCAAAGCATCCTTAACTTTTTGAATTTCTGAGAAAATAATACAAAAGTCGTCTTTAAAATATCATCGCTGACCTCGATGGGGTCTGGGTCCACCTACCCCCGGCATTTTACAATTCTCAGTCTTAATTAAAATCACTCTGGATGGAGTATTAATTCAGGGACATCCTGCAAACAACTGTACAGGGTATTGGTGAGGCCACAGCTGGAGTACTGCGTACAGTTTTGGTCTCGGTATTTAAGAAAGGATATACCCTAACCCAGACTGATTCCTGGGATTGCAGGACTGTCGAATGAGGAGAGATTGGGTCGACTAGGCCTGTATTCACTAGAGTTTAGAAGAATGAGAGGGGATCTCATTGAAACGTATAAAATTCTGACGGGGTTGGACAGACTGGATGCGGGGAGGATGTTTCCCGGGGCTGGGAAGTCTGGAACAAGGGGTCACAGTCTCAGGATACGGGGTAGGAAATTTAGGACTGAGATGAGGAGAAATTGGCCCAGAAGAGTCGAGGGCCCAGGGCCAGCCCACACTGTGCGAGATGTGCGCACTGGGTTCGTGCAGCAGAGCTGGTCTCCAGTCGTCCTGGTTAACCCTTGCCACTGGACCGAGACCTCGCTCTGTCAAACCCGTGTGGTGGCTGGTGTGCAACGGCCACCCCACGTTAAAAAAATCCACCCACAGGTATCTTCCACCCTTCAACATGTAGTTCGGGATCTGGAATATTAGGTCCTTCATTGAAACACCTGGGAACTCATCCCTTTTCAGCGTGGAAGAAAGTCATCCTCGCTTCGAGGGACTGCCGATGATGATGACGGGAATTACAGTCTCTGTCACAGGTGGGACAGACAGTGGTTGAAGGAAAGGGAGGGTGGGACTGGTTTGCCGCACGCTCCTTCCGCTGCCTGCACTTGATTTCTGCATGCTCTCGGCGATGAGACTCGAGGTGCTCAGCGCCCTCCTCCACTTAGAACATAAGAACATAAGAAATAGGAGCAGGAATCGGCCATTCTGCCCCTTGAGCCTGCTCCGCCATTTAATAAGATCTGACCATGGACTCAGCTCCACTTCCCCGCCCGCTCCCCATAACCCTTCACTCCCTTATCGCTCAAATATCTGTCTATCTCCACCTTAAATAGATTCAATGACCCAGCCTCCACAGCTCTCTGGGGCAGAGAATTCCACAGATTTACAACCCTCTGAGAGAAGAAATTCCTCCTCATCTCAGTTTTAAATGGGCGACCCCTTATTCTGAGCCTATGTCCCCTAGTTTTATTTCCCTACGAGTGTCAAGTCCCCTCAATATCTTACATGATTCGATAAGATCGCCTCTCATTCTTCTGAACTCCAATGTGTAAAGGCCCAACCTACTCAACCTTTCTTCATAAGTCAACCCTCATCTCCGGAATCAACCTAGTGAACCTTCTAAGGACTGCCTTGGGCCAGGGACTCCCAGGTGCCGGTGAGGATATTGCACTTTATCAAGGAGGGGTGTCCTTGAAACGTTTCCTCTGCCCACCTTTGGCTCGTTTGCCGTGAAGGAGTTCCGAGTAGAGCGTTTGCTTTGGGAGTCTCGTGTCTGGCATGCTGACAATGTGGCCTGCCCAGCGGAGCTGATCGAGTGTGGTCAGTGCTTCGATGCTGGGGATGTTGGCCTGATCGAGGACACTGATGTTGGTGCGTCTGTCCTCCCAGGGGATTTTCAGGATCTTGTGGAGACATCATTGGTGATATATCTCCAGAATAGTGGGGAGAGGGAGGGATAGACCGAAAACGCTGTCAGTGAGGAGAAAGTGCCCTTGGGGAGGAATTCCTGTATGGCCAGACACTGGAGGAGGAATCCAGTCCAGAATATCCAAGGAAGTGAGGGAGTCACATTCATAAAAAGATTTCCTGCAAAATATATAAATCTTACCTTTATCTTTGGTTTGTAGAGTTCGTTCTAAATGGTTATCAGAATAATCATCAATTTAACAACACTGCCATAGTTTCTGTAATATTACTGGTGCAACAACAACTTGCATTTATATAGCGCCTTATATGTAGTGTAATGTCCCAAGGGGCTTTACGGCAGTGTTATAAGACAAACAGATAAATTTGACACCGAGCCACATAAGAAGACATTAGGGCAGGTGATCAGAAGCTTGGTTAAAAAGGTCGGTTTTAAGGGACGTCTTGAAGGAGGAGAGAGAGGCGGAGAGGTTTAGGGAGGGAGTTCCAGAGCTTGGGGCCCAGGCAGCTGAAGGCACGGCCAATAATTATATCAAGGATGCTCAAGAGGGCAGAATTAAAGGAGCGCAGACATCTCGGAGGGTTGTAGGAGATTACAAATATAGGGAGGGGTGTAGGGGCTGGAGGAGGTTACAGAGATAGGGAGGGATGTAGGGCTGGAGGGGATTACAGAGATAGGGAGGGGTGTAGGGCTGGAGGATGTTACAGAGATAGGGAGGGGTGTAGAGCTGGAGGGGGTTACAGAGATAGGGAGGGGTGTAGGGGCTGGAGGGGGTTACAGAGATAGGGAGGGGTGTAGGGCTGGAGGGGATTACAGAGATAGGGAGGGGTGTAGGGCTGGAGGAAGTTACAGAGATAGGGAGGGGTGTAGGGCTGGAGGATGTTACAGAGATAGGGAGGGGTGTAGGGCTGGAGGGGATTACAGAGATAGGGATGGCTGTAGGGGCTGGAGGGGGTTACAGAGATAGGGAGGGGCGTAGGGCTGGAGGGGATTACAGAGATAGGGAGGGGTGTAGGGCTGGAGGGGGTTACAGAGATAGGGAGGGGTGTAGGGGCTGGAGGGGGTTACAGAGATAGGGAGGGGTGTAGGGCTGGAGGATGTTACAGAGATAGGGAGCGGGCGAGGGCCACGGAGGGATTTGTCAACGAGGATGAGAATATTGAAGTCGAGGCGTTGCTTAACCGGGAACAAATGTTGGTCAGCGAGCTCAGGGGGTGATGGGTGAGCAGGACTCGGTGTGAGCTAGGACACGGGAGCAGCCGAGTTTTGGATCACCTCCAGTTTACATCAGGCAAAATATGGGAGGCCAGCCAGGACTGCGTTAGAATGGTCAAGTCTGGAGTTAACAGGGGCATGGATGAGGGATTCAGCAGCGGATAAGCTGAGGCTAGGGCGGGTTGCACGAGAGAGGGTGCAGAGGAGATTTACTAGGATGCTGCCTGGAATGGAGAATCTTAGTTATGAGGACAGATTGGATAGGCTGGGTTTGTTCTCATTGGAACAGAGGAGATTGAGAGGAGACCTCACCGAGGTGTACAAAATTTTGAGGAGCCTGGTCATAGTGGATAGTAAGAGTCTATTTCCATTGGTGGAGGGGTCTATTACGAGGGGACATAGTTTTAAGGTGGTTGGTGGAAGGTTTAGAGGGGATTTGATGGGGGCTTCTTTACGCAGAGGGTTGTGGGGATCTGGAACTCGCTGCCTGGAAGAGTGGTGGATGCAGAAACCCTCACCACTTTTAAGAGATGGTTAGATGGGCACTTAAAGTGCAGTAACCTGCAGGGTTACGGACCTAGAGCTGGTAATTGGGATTAGACTGGATGACCTTTTGTTGGACGGAGCAGATATAATGGTAAGTACTGCAGGGAATCGAATACGGCCAGGGTGATCTCCTGGACTAGTGTCGATCGCCTGGATGGGTCGGAGAGGAATTTTCCCAGATTTTTTCTCCCTAAATTGGCCTGGGTTTTTATCTGGTTTTTGCCTCTCCCAGGAGATCACATGGCTCCGGTTGGGGTGGAGTGTAGAATGTTTCAGTGTAAGGGGTGTCACAGTTGTGTGAGGCGGACTGGTTGGGCTGGGTGCTCTTTGCCTTTCTGTCATTGTTCATAGGTTTATATGTAACCTTCAGGGCTACTGACCGAGGGCCATGCGGCTCTTTGTCGGCCGGCGCGGACACGATGGGCCGGAATGGCCTCCTTCTGCGCTGTAAATGTCTGTGTTTCTAAATTTCAGCTGTTGTTGAGGTTGTCGGGAATCTGTGGATAAGGCAGGGTTGTAACAGATGTATTGAAAAGATATCTTTCTCCCACTTACCTACGTCTTGTAGTTTTTTCTGCAATCCTCCTATTTCTGCGGGGAACAAAAAGAACATCAGGCAGCAGGAACAAAGGTAATGGTGGACCACCTACAAGTATGGGAGGTGCTGCCGAAGAAGCCTTGGCGAGTTGCTGCAGTGCATCTTGTAGAAGGTACACACTGCAGCCACGGTGCGCCGGTGGTGGAGGGAGTGAGTGTTTGAAGGCGGTGGGTTGCGTGTCGATCAAGTGGCTGCTTTGTCCTGGATGGTGTCGAGTTTCTCGAGTGTTGTTGGAGCTGCAACTCATCCAGGCAAGTGGAGAGTGTTCCATCACACTCCTGACTTGTGTCATGTAGATGGTGGAAAGGCTTTGGGGAGTCAGGAGGTGAGACACTCGTCACAGAATACCCAGCCTCCGACCCGCTCTTGTGGCCACAGTATTTATGTGGCTGGTGCAGTGGAGTTTCTGTTCGATGGTGACCCCCAGGATGTTGATGGTGGGAGATTCGACGATGGTAATGTCAATGGGGAGGTGGTTAGGCTCTCACTCGATCGAGATAGTCATTGCCTGGCACTTGTGTGTGGGGCGAATGTTACTTACGGCCGAGCAGCCTGAGCCTGAATGTGGTCCAGGTCTTGTTGCATGTGGGCATGGACTGCTCCATTATCTGAGGAGTTAATGGCACTGAACACTGCAATCATCAGCGAACAGCCCCACTTCTGGGCTTAATGTGGAGGGGACGTCAGATTATGAAGCAGCTGAAGATGGAAGATGGGACACTGTCCTGAGGAACCCCTGCAACGATGTCCTGGGGCTGTGATGATTGACCTCCAACCACCACAACCATCTTCCTTTGTGCTGGGTATGACTCCAGTCAGTGCACTCTCTCACCATTCTGTCAATCCCTTTCTCCCTTAATTATTGATCTAGCATTCCCATCAAGGCTGCTGTGAAGTTGACACAATAAGAATATCACCGACAATAAGCACTTATATGTAAATAGCATCTTCAACCGAGTAAAAGGGCCCATATGCCACATGAGCGATGATGAGATGAATAAATTGACATCGAGTGGCATAAGTAGAAATTAGCGCAGGTGACCAAAACCTTGGTCAAAGCAATAGGTCTTTTGGAGCGTCTTGAAAGAGGGAAAAGGCAGAGAGATTTAGGGAGGGAGTTCCAGACGTTGGGGCCCCAGAAAACAGAAGGCACGGCCACCGATGTTTGAGTGATTATAATTCCCGTCCTTGTTTACAAATCCCTGCAATCCCTCCTCGCCCCCTCCCTATCTCTGTAATCCCCTCCCCCTACACCCTCCCTATCTCTGTAATCCCCTCCCCCTACACCCTCCCTATCTCTGCAATCCCCTCCCCCTACACTCTTCCCGATCTCTGTAATCCCCTCCCCCTACACCCTCCCTATCTCTGTAATCCCCTCCCCCTACACCCTCCCTATCTCTGTAACCCCCTCCCCCTACACTCCTCCCTATCTCTGTAACCCCCTCCAGCCCCTCGCCCCCTCCCTATCTCTGTAATCCCCTCCCCCTACACCCTCCCTATCTCTGTAATCCCCTCCCCCTACACCCTCCCTATCTCTGCAATCCCCTCCCCCTACACTCCTCCCGATCTCTGTAATCCCCTCCCCCTACACCCTCCCTATCTCTGTAATCCCCTCCCCCTACACCCTCCCTATCTCTGTAACCCCCTCCCCCTACACTCCTCCCTATCTCTGTAAACCCCTCCAGCCTCTACACCCCTCCCTATCCATGTAACCTCCTCCCCTACACTCCTCCCTATCTCTGTAACCCCCTCCAGCCCCTACACCCCTCCCTATCCCTGTAACCCCCTCCCCCTACACTCCTCCCTATCACTGTAAACCCCTCCGGCCCTTACTCCGCTCCCTATCTCTGTAACCTCCTCCAACCCCGACACCCCACCCTATCTCTGTAACCTCCTCCAGTCCCTACACCCCTCATTATCTCTGTAACCTCCTCCAGCCCCTACACCCCTTCCTATCTCTGTAACCTCCTCCAGCCCCTACACCCCTCCCTATTTCTATAACCTCCTCTAGCCCCTCGCCCGCTCCCTAGCTCTGAAACCAACTCCAACCCCTACACCCCTCCCTACACCTGGAACTCCCTCCAGCCCCTACACCCCTCCCTATCTCTGTAACCTCCAGCCTGTACCCCCATGCCCCACCCCCAAGATCTCTGCGCTCCTCCAATTCTGCCCTCCTGAGCTCCCCCGATTTCCATCACTCCAACATCGGTGGCCATACCTTCAGCTGCCTGGACCACAAGCTCTGGAACTCCCCCGCTAAACCTCCGCCTCTCTCTCCTCCTTCATGACGTTCCTTTAAACCCAGCTCTTTGACCCAGCTTTTGGTCACCTGCCCTCATTTCCCCATATGTGGCGTCGAGGAGATACGTGGAGAGGCGTGAGTTCCGGGTTCGGCGAGAGGCCCAGCCGGTGCAGCTACAGGGAGAAGGCAAAAAAGAAGTAGAAAGAAACAGAAAGGTGACGTCACAGCCAAGGGGATAAGTGATTGGCTGGTGATTGGTGAGTAGTTTTTCTTTTTTCTCTTCGAAAACAGTGAGTAAATTTTAGCATTGTTGTTGCTTATCAAAGGGTTAAGTCAAGGCAGGAGAGCTCGGTCACGTGATATGCTCCTCCTGTACCATGTGGGAACTCAGGGACACTTCCGGTGTCCCTGATGACTACATGTGCGGGAAGTGTATCCGCCTCCAGCTCCTGACGGACCGCGTTGCGGAGTTGGAGCTGAGGGTGGATTCACTCTGGAGCATCCACGATGCTGAGAATGACGTGAGTAGCACATATAGCGAGTTGGTCTTACCGCAGGTGAAGGGTCCACAGCCAGATAGGGAATGGAAGACCAGCAGGAAGAGCAGTGCAAGGAAGGTAGTGCAGGGGTCCCCTGCGGTCATCCCCCTGCAAAACAGATACACCGTTTTGAGTACTGTTGAGGGGGATGACTCATCAGGGGAGGGCAGCAGCAGCCAAGTTCATGGCACCGTGGCTGGCTCTGCTACACAGGAGGGCAGGAAAAAGAGTGGGAGAGCGATAGTGATAGGGAATTCAATTGTAAGGGGAATAGATAGGCGTTTCTGCGGCCGCAACCGAGACTCCAGGATGGTATGTTGCCTCCCTGGTGCAAGGGTCAAGGATGTCTCGGAGCGGGAGCAGGACATTCTGAAAAGGGAGGGAGAACAGCCAGTTGTCGTGGTGCACATTGGTACCAACGACATAGGTAAAAAAAGGGATGAGGTCCTACGAAACGAATTTAAGGAGCTAGGAGCTAAATTAAAAAGTAGGACCTCAAAAGTAGTAATCTCGGGATTGCTACCAGTGCCACATGCTAGTCAGAGTAGGAATCGCAGGATAGTGCAGATGAATACGTGGCTTGAGCAGTGGTGCAGCAAGGAGGGATTCAAATTCCTGGGGCATTGGAACCGGTTCTGGGGGAGATGGGACCAGTACAAACCAGACGGTCTGCACATGGGCAGGACGGGAACCAATGTCCTAGGGGGAGTGTTTGCTAGTGCTGTTGGGGAGGAGTTAAACTAATATGGCAGGGGGATGGGAACCAATGCAGGGAGACAGAGGGAAACAAAAAGGAGACAAAAGCAAAAGACAGAAAGGAGATGAGGAAAAGTGGAGGGCAGAGAAACCCAAGGCAAAGAACAAAAAGGGCCACTGTACAGCAAAATTCTAAAAGGACAAAGGGTGTTAAAAAAACAAGCCTGAAGGCTTTGTGTCTTAATGCAAGGAGTATCCGTAATAAGGTGGATGACTTAACTGTGCAAATAGATGTTAACAAATATGATGTGATTGGGATTACGGAGATGTGGCTACAGGATGATCAGGGCTGGGAACTCAACATCCAGGGGTATTCAACATTCAGGAAGGATAGAATAAAAGGAAAAGGAGGTGGGGTAGCATTGCTGGTTAAGGAGGAGATTAATGCAATAGTTAGGAAAGACATTCGCTTGGATGATGTGGAATCTATATGGTTAGAGCTGCAGAACACCAAAGGGCAAAAAACGTTAGTGGGAGTTTTGTACAGACCTCCAAACAGTAGTAGTGATGTTGGGGAGGGCATCAAACAGGAAATTAGGGGTTCATGCAATAAAAGTGCAGCAGTTATCATGGGTGACTTTAATATGCACATAGATTGGGCTAACCAAACTGGAAGCAATACGGTGGAGGAAGATTTCCTGGAGTGCATAAGGGATGGTTTTCTAGACCAATATGTCGAGGAACCAACTAGGGGGGGAGGCCATCTTAGACTGGGTGTTGTGTAATGAGAGAGGATTAATTAGCAATCTCGTTGTGCGAGGCCCCTTGGGGAAGAGTGACCATAATATGGTGGAATTCTGCATTAGGATGGAGAATGAAACAGTTAATTCAGAGAACATGGTCCAGAACTTAAGAAGGCTAACATTGAAGGTATGAGGCGTGAATTGGCTAGGATAGATTGGCGAATGATACTTAAGGAATTGAGGGAAATCCTTATTAGTCGGGAAATTGTGTTGGGGAAATTGATGGGATTGAAGGCCAATAAATCCCCACGGCCTGATGGACTGCATCCCAGAGTACTTAAGGAGGTGACCTTGGAAATAGTGGATGCATTGACAGTCATTTTCCAACATTCCATAGACTCTGGATCAGTTCCTATCGAGTGGAGGGTAGCCAATGTAACCCCACTTTTTAAAAAAGGAGGGAGAGAGAAAACAGGGAATTATAGACCAGTCAGCCTGACATTGGTAGTGATTAAATGATGGAATCAATTATTAAGGATGTCATCGCAGCGCATTTGGGAAGAGGTGACATGATAGGTCCAAGTCAGCATGGATTTGTGAAAGGGAAATCATGCTTGACAAATCCTCTGGAATTTTTTGAGGATGTTTCCAGTAGAGTGGACAAGGGAGAACCAGTTGATGTGGTATATTTGGACTTTCAGAAGGCTTTCGACAAGATCCCACAAAAGAGATTAATGTACAAAGTTAAAGCACATGGGATTGGGGGTAGTGTGTTGACATGGATTGAGAACTGGTTGTCAGACAGGAAGCAAAGAGTAGGAGTAAATGGGGACTTTTCAGAATGGCAGGCAGTGACTAGTGGGGTACCGCAAGGTTCTGTGCTGGGGCCCCAGCTGTTTACATTGTACATTAATGATTTAGACGAGGGGATTAAATGTAGTATCTCCAAATTTGCGGATGACACTAAGTTGGGTGGCAGTGTGAGCTGCGAGGAGGATGCTATGAGGCTGCAGAGTGACTTGGATAAGTCAGGTGAGTGGGCAAATGCATGGCAGATGAAGTATAATGTGGATAAATGTGAGGTTATCCACTTTGGTGGCAAAAACAGAGAGACAGACTATTATCTGAATGGTGACAGATTAGGAAAAGGGGAGGTGCAACGAGACCTGGGTGTCATGGTACATCAGTCATTGAAGGTTAGCATGCAGGTACAGCAGGCGGTTAAGAAAGCAAATGGCATGTTGGCCTTCATAGCGAGGGGATTTGAGTACAGGGGCAGGGAGGTGTTGCTACAGTTGTACAGGGCCTTGGTGAGGCCACACCTGGAGTATTGTGTACAGTTTTGTTCTCCTAACCTGAGGAGGGACATTCTTGCTATTAAGGGAGTGCAGCGAAGGTTCACCAGACTGATTCCCGGGATGGTGGGACTGATCTATCAAGAAAGAATGGATCAACTGGGCTTGTATTCACTGGAGTTCAGAAGAATGAGAGGGAACCTCATAGAAACGTTTAAAATTCTGATGGGTTTAGACAGGTTAGATGCAGGAAGAATGTTCCCAATGTTGGGGAAGTCCAGAACCAGGGGTCACAGTCTAAGGATAAGGGGTAAGCCATTTAGGACCAAGATGAGGAGAAACTTCTTCACCCAGAGAGTGGTGAACCTGTGGAATTCTCTACCACAGAAAGTTGTTGAGGCTAATTCACTATATATATTCAAAAAGGAGTTAGATGAAGTCCTTACTACTAGGGGGATCAACGGGTATGGCAAGAAAGCAGGAATGGGGTACTGAAGTTGCATGTTCAGCCATGAACTCATTGAATGGCGGTGCAGGCTAGAAGGGCCGAATGGCCTACTCCTGCACCTATTTTCTATGTTTCTATGTTTCTATGTGTCACATTTGTGTCTTATGTGAAGCCCGTTCGAAGATTTTGGTACATTAAAGGCGGTACATAAGTACAATTTGTTGTTGTTGTTGACGACTAATTGCCCAAGTAAATGTCCAACAAGAATGTTATTGATAGGAATTATACCTGCGTTTTTCTCCCTCAGCTCTTCGTCTGTAAGTTCCATTGGAAATAATGGAATTAAATGAGTATCTTAAGCGATATCTTCAAGTAATTACAAAACCTGCAAAAGCACATGGACAGGCTCAGTGAGAAGGCAAAATTTGTCAGATGGAGTACAATGTTGGAAAGTGTGAGGTCATGCACTTTGGCAGAAAAAAAATCAAAGAGTAAGTTATAATTTAAATGGAGAAAGATTGCAAAGTGCTGCAGTACAGCAGAATCTGGGGGTCCTTGTGCATGAAACACAAAAGGTTAGTATGCAGGTACAGCAAGTGATCAGGAAGGCCAAGGGAATGTTGGCCTTTATTGCAAGGGGGATAGAGTATAAAAGCAGAGAAGACCTGCCACAACTGTACAGGGTATTGGTGAGGCCACACCTGGAGTACTGCGTACAGTTTTGGTCTCCGTATTTACGAAAGGATATACTTGCTTTGGAGGCAGTTCAGAGAAGGTTCACTCGGTCGATTCCAGAGATGAGGGGGTTGACTTATGAGGAAAGGTTGAGTGGGTTGGGCCTCTACTCATTGGAGCTCAGAAGAATGAGAGGTGATCTTATCGAAACGTATAAAATAATGAGGGGGCTCGACAAGGTGGATATTTACAGCACGGAAGGAGGCCATACCAGCTCATCGTGTCCTCTCCGGCCGACCAAGAGCTACCCAGCCTAATCCCACTTTCCCGCTCTCAGTCCGTAGCCCTGTAGGATATGGCACTTCAAGCTGCACATCCAAATGTGGTGAAGCTTTCTTCCTCTACCTCCCTTTCAGGCCCCAGACCCCCACCACCCTCTGGGTGAAGACATTTCCTCTCAAATCCCCTCTAAACCTCCCCACAATTACTTTAAAGCTATGGCCCCTGGTTGTTGACCCCTCTGCCCAGGGAAACAGCTCCTTCCTATCCACTCTATCCAGGCCCCTCATCATTTTATACACCTCAATCAGGTCTCCCCTCAGCCTCCTCTGTTCCAAATAAAACACACCCAGCTATCCAATCTTTCCTCATCGCAAAAATTCTCCAGTCCAGGCAGCATCCTGGTAAATCTCCTCTGCACCCTCTCCAGTGCAATCACATCTTTCCTGTAATGTGATGACCAGAACTGCACGCAGTACTCCAGCTTCGGTCTACCCAGTGTTTTATACAGTTCAATCTTAACCCTGCCCCTGCTCTTGTATTCCATGCCTCGGCTAATAAAGGCAAGCATTCCGTATTCCTTCTTAAACAGCTTATCCACCTGGCCTGGTATTCTGTGGACACTGTCGTCCTACACATCGGAAATTGAACCTAAATCCTATTTGTGACTTACCTTCTTGTATGTCCTTGTATTCTAGTGCTGGAGTAACAAACAGTAACAAGCATTTATGAATACCGATACCCCTGGAATTGGAAATGCTTTGCGCAAGAAACGTCAGTGAAGGGATACATTGTCTGCATTGATATGATGATACAACAATCAGTCGTGTGGTTGATAATGAAGAAGAAAGTTGTGGACTGCAGGAAGATATCAACCAACTGGTAGGACATTAAATGGTAGGACACTGAGAAGCTCAAAGGAACAGAGGGACCTGGGAGTGCGTGTATTGGGAACCCGTACAGACAGATCTCCCATGTTTATCAATGAGAATACTGGATGGTGATCGGTGGTACAGACCCAGATATTTCCAGCAGATGCGTCCGTACATGGGAGACATCTCCCCGAGCGCTGTGCAGTGAATGAACACCTCCGACAGTGATCCTACCTTCCTCCAGGACCAACAGGTAGTTCCATAGATGTTTTACGGGTGGGAGGCGTGCCCAATGAATCGCTATCAGCATTGAACAAAGTATCAGAACAGTCAATGTCGACGCAAGATCCTACAAATCCCCTGGGAGGACAGATGCACCAACATCAGCGTCCTCGACCAGGCCAACATCCCCAGCATTGAAGCACTGACCACACTCGATCAGCTCCGCTGGGCAGGGCCACATTGTTCACATGCCCGACACGAGACTCCCAAAGCAAGCGCTCTACTCGGAATTCGTACACGACAAACGAGCCAAAGGCGGGCAGAGGAAACGTTACAAGGACACCCTCAAAGCCTCACTGATAAAATGCAACATCCCCACCGACACCTGGGAGTCCCTGGCCAAAGACCACCCTCAGTGGAGGAAGTGCATCAGGGAGGGCGCTGAGCACCTCGAGTCTCGTCGCCGAGAGCATGCAGAAAACAAACACAGGCAGCGGAAGGAGTGTGCGGCAAACCAGTCCCACCCTCCCTTTCCCTCAACGACTATCTGTCCCACCTGTGACAGGGACTGTGGTTCCCGTATTGGACTGTTCAGCCACCTAAGGACTCATGTTAAGAGTGGAAGCAAGTCTTCCTCGATTCCGAGGGGCCGCCTTTGAAGATGATGAGAATCGTCAGTGCAGGAATACAGACGGACTCCAAGTTGACTCCCAGAAGGAGGTGTCTACGCTGATGCAGAGAGTTGCAAAGATTCAAAGATCAAAAATGAGCTCAAAATCAGCGGCAAGGGGATTGAGGTGATGGATTCCAGCTCCTTCGGCCATCAGCTCCGCCAGCATTAATGGACTTACTTGCAACTTTCTTTTCTGTTGAGAGGATAGACCACAAAGGAAATGTGTAAATGTATATTTTTTTTGCAGTTCACATTGGTAACAATACAGTTCTCACAAGAACATAAGAAATAGGAGCAGGAGTCGGCCATTCGGCCCCTCGAGCCTGCTCCGGCATTTAATACGATCATGGCTGATCCGATCATGGACTCAGCTCCACTTCCCCGCCTGCTCCCCATAACCCTTCACTCCCTTATCGCTCAAAAATCTGTCTATCTCCATCTTAAATATATTCAATGACCCAGCCTCCACAGCTCTCTGGGGCAGAGAATTCCACAGATTTACAACCCTCTGAGAGAAGAAATTCCTCCTCATCTCAGTTTTAAATGGGCGGCCCCTTATTCTGAGACTATGTCCCCTAGTTCTAGATTCTCCCTCGAGGGGGAAACATCCTCTCTGCACCTACCCTGTCAAGCCCCCTCAGAATCTAACACGGTTCAATAAGATCACCTCTCATTCTTCTGAATTCCAGTGAGTATAGGCCCAACCCACTCAACCTTTCCTCATAAATCAACCCCCTCATAAGAACATAAGAAATAGGAGCAGGAGTCGGCCATAAGGCCCTCGAGCCTGCTCCGGCATTTAATACCATCATGGACTCAGCTCCACTTCCCCGCCCTCTCCCCATAACCCCTTATTCCCTCCTCTGTTAAGAAACTGTCTATTTCTGTCTTAAATTTATTCAATGACCCAGCCTCCACAGCTCTCTGAGGCAGCGAATTCCACAGATTTACAACCCTCTGAGAGAAGAAATTTCTCCTCATCTCTGTTTTAAATGTGCGGCCCCTTATTCTAAGACCATGCCCTCTAGTTCTAGTCTCCCCTTACAGTGGAAACATCCTCTCTGCATCCACCTTGTCAAACCCCCTCATAATCTCATACGTTTCGATAAGATCACCTCTCATTCTTCTGAATACCAATGAGTAGAGGCCCAACCTACTCAACCTTTCCTCATAAGTCAACCCCCTCATCTCCGGAGCAACCGAGTGAACCTTCTCTGAACTGCCTCCAAAGCATGTATATCCTTTCGTAAATATGGAAACCAAAACTGTACGCAGTATTCCAGCTGTGGCCTCACCAATACACTGTACAACCGTAGCAAGACTTCCCTGCTTTTACACTCCATCCCCTTTGCAATAAAGGCCAATATTCTATTGGCCTTCCTGATCACTTGCTGTACCTGCATACTGTCGTTTTGTATCCAGGGGTATTCAACATTTAGGAAGACTAGACAGAAATGAAAAGGAGGTGGGGTGGCGTTGCTGCTTAAAGAGGAAATTAATGCAACAGGAAGGAGGGACATTAGCTTGGATCATGTGGAATCGGTATGGGTGGAGCTACGGAATACCAAAGGGAAGAAAACTCTTGTGGGAGTTGTGTACAGACCTCCAAACAGTAGTAGTGATGTTGGGGAGGGCATCAAACAGGAAATTAGGGGTGCATGCAATAAAGGTACAGCAGTTATCATGGGTGACTTTAATATGCACATAGATTGGGCTAGCCAAACTGGAAACAATACGGTGGAGGAGGATTTCCTGGAGTGCATAAGGGATGGTTTTCTAGACCAATATGTCGAGGAACCAACTAGAGGGGAGGCCATCTTCGACTGGGTGTTGTGTAATGAGAGATTATTAATTAGTAATCTCGTTGTGCGAGGCCCCTTGGGGAAGAGTGACCATAATATGGATGGAGAAGGAAACAGTTAATTCAGAGACCATGGTCCAGAACTTAAAGAAGGCTAACTTTGAAGGTATGAGGCGTCAATTGGCTAGGATAGATTGGTGAATGATACTTAAGAGGTTGACAGTGGATGGGCAATGGCAGACATTTAGAGACCGCATGGATGAACTATAACAATTGTACATTCCTGTCTGGCGTAAAAATAAAAAAGGGAAGGTGGCTCAACCGTGGCTATCAAGAGAAATCAGGGATAATATTAAAGCCAAGGAAGTGGCATACAAATTGGCCAGAAATAGCAGTGAACCCGGGGATTGGGAGAAATTTAGAACTCAGCAGAGGAGGACAAAGGGTTTGATTAGGGCAGGGAAAGTAGAGTACGAGAGAAAGCTTGCAGGGAACATTAAAATGGACTGCAAAAGCTTCGATTGATATGTAAAGAGAAAAAGGTTGGTAAAGACAAACGTAGGTCCCCTGCAGTCAGAATCAGGGGAAATCATAACTGAGAACAAAGAAATGGCAGACCAATTGAACAAGAACTTTGATTTAGTATTCACTAAGGAGGACACAAACAACCTTCCGGATATAAAAGGGGTCAGAGGGTCTTGTAAGAAGGAGGAACTGAGGGAAATCCTTTTTAGTCAGGAAATTGTGTTGGGGAAATTGATGGGATTGAAGGCTGATAAATCACCAGGGCCTGATGGTCTGCATCCCAGAGTACTTAAGGATGTAGCCTTGGAAATAGCGGATGTATTGACAGTCATTTTCCAACATTCCATTGACTCTGGATCAGTTCCTATCGAGTGGAGGGTAGCCAATATAACCCCACTTTTTAAAAAAGGAGGGAGAGAGAAAACAAGGAATTATAGACCAGTCAGACTGACATCGGTAGTGGGTAAAATGATGGAATCAATTATTAAGGATGTCATAACAGCGCATTTGGAAAGAGGTAATATGATAGGTCCAAGTCAGCATGGATTTGTGAAAGGGAAATCATGCTTGACAAATCTTCTGGAATTTTTTGAGGATGTTTCCAGTAGAGTGGACAAGGGAGAACCAGTTGATGTGGTATATTTGGACTTTCAGAAGGCTTTCGACATGGTCCCACACAAGAGATTAATGTGCAAAGTTAAAGCACATGGGATTGGGGGTAGTGTGCTGTCGTGGATTGCGAACTGGTTGGCAGACAGGAAGCAAAGAGTAGGAGTAAATGGGTACTTTTCAGAATGGCAGGCAGTGACTAGTGGGGTACCGCAAGGTTCTGTGCTGGGGCCCCAGCTGTTTACATTGTACATTAATGATTTAAACGAGGGGATTAAATGTAGTATCTCCAAATTTGCGGATGACACTAAGTTGGGTGGCAGTGTGAGCTGCGAGGAGGATGCTATGAGGCTGCAGAGTGACTTGGATAGGTTAGGTGAGTGGGCAAATGCGTGGCAGATGAAGTATAATGTAGATAAATGTGAGGTTATCCACTTTGGTGGTAAAAACAGAGAGACAGACTATTATCTGAATGGTGACAGATTAGGAAAAGGGGAGGTGCAACGAGACCTGGGTGTCATGGTACATCAGTCATTGAAGGTTGGCATGCAGGTACAGCAGGCGGTTAAGAAGGCAAATGGCATGTTGGCCTTTGTTGTAGAGAGTAGAAATATATATAGACTTAGGCATTAGGCACCTGCTGGATATTTAAAACTCACATAAGCTTAAATGGACACACACATAAAATGGCTGCCCAGGCATTATGGGAAATCAGGTAGTCAAACTGTGAACTGTTGAACGTTCACTGACCGAGCAATAACCCTGTGAGGCCCACTGTAGGAATGCCTGGGAAGACAGAGATAAGAAGGAAACCATCTCCTGTGAACAAGGCCATAAAACCAATTAATTCCCCAGGAAGAAAGATAAGAGGGAAACCATTTGCTGTAAACAAGGCTATATACCAATTATTTCTCCCAGATGAAAGAACTAGGGAGAGAACCTATAAAGCCATCGATCAGCCCAAGCTGACAATAACCAAACATATGGTTCCCTGGATACTAGGGGAATTCTATTGGGTTAAAAGAACCTATATGTAATCTATAATCGTTGTGATTGGCTTGTGTCCAGCCGTGATGGGCTGTGTAACTGTAGTAAAGTGTTTTGTAACTGTTGTGAAACATATAAAGGTACATGTAACTCTTTGTTCTGTGGAGAGAAACCTGGATACGGTCCTGAGTTTTTCCTCCCCGCTGAGCGTTATTAAATGCCGCCAGGCGTTGGAACCGACTCTGAGTGTTGAGTGATTCTTCAGAGAAAACACTAACGCTAACAGCCTTCATAGCGAGGGGATTTGAGTACAGGGGCATGAGGTGTTACTATAGTTGTATAGGGCCTTGGTGAGGCCACACCTGGAGTATTGTGTATAGTTTTGGTCTCCTAACTTGAGGAAGGACATTCTTGCTATTGAGGGAGTGCAGCGAAGATTCACTAGATTGGTTCCCGGGATGGCAGGACTGACATATCAAGAAAGACTGGATCAACTGAGCTTGTATTCACTGGAGTTCAGAAGAATGAGAGGGGATCTCATAGAGACGTTTAAAATTCTGACGGGTTTAGACAGGTTAGATGCAGGAAGAATGTTCCCAATGTTGGGGAAGTCCAGAACCAGGGGTCACAGTCTAAGGATAAGGGGTAAGCCATTTAGGACCGAGATGAGGAGAAACTTCTTCACCCAGAGAGTGGTGAACCTGTGGAATTCTCTACCACAGAAAGTTGAGGCCAATTCACTAAATAAATTCAAAAAGGCGTTTGATGTAGTCCTTACTACTAGTGGGATCAAGGGGTATGGCGAGAAAGCATGAATGGGGTACTGAAGTTTCATGTTCAGCCATGAACTCATTGAATGTGGGTCCAGGCTTGAAAGGCCGAATGGCCTACTCCTGCACCTATTTTCTATGTTTCTATGTTTCTAAGTTTCATGCACAAGTACCCCCAGGTCCCGCTGTACTGCAGCATTTTGCAATCTTTCTCCATTTAAATAATAACTTACTCTTTGATTTTTTGTGCCAAAGTGCATGACCTCACACTTTCCAACATTATACTCCATCTGCCAAATTTTAGCACACTCACTTAGCCTGTCTATATTCTGTTGCAGATTTTCCTCCCATCTTTGCATCATCAGCAAACTTGGCTACGTTACACTCAGTCCCTTCTTCCGTCTCCGGAATCGACCTCGTGAACCTTCTCTGAACAGCCTCCGATGCAAGTATAACCCTCCTTCCATGTGGAGACCAGAACTCCACGCAGTACTCCAGGTGTGGTCTCACCAACAGTTGCTCATCCACACAATTCTTCGGGTTTGAAAATTTGCTTACCATTCTTGAACAACTTTTTGGAAAGATTTTCAATTTCTAAGAAGAACAAAGATTTATTTTTCATCCTTTTGATAATGGAGCCTTTTAATTTCCATTCCAACAGCATTTCTAAAAGTTTCCTAATTCAAGAATCTTCCTTCTCTTCCGAGTTGCTCCTCTCCAACCTATGGTACTGGATCACTTTTATCTGGAACACCATTAAGCCGGAAATTATCTCACCTCCCCTGTCCGGAAGGCAGTCAGTTGCAATCTGTCAGTCAATCCAACATCGATTGCCTGAGTGTAAGGGGGTGGTCCTGGGGGTCAGGTTCACCTCTGACCTATTGAACGGTTCGAATCGCTCCCACTCCCTTGGGTTCTAGACTCTGGATTTATTTGGGGGGGTGATAAAGTGCAAAGGACAACTGGCTTGATGCAAAATAACTTTGCTTTTATTACAGTCAGAGTAATACAATGTCAAACTTATAATCACTGCAATAAAGAACAATATATTACACATTGAAAGGGGGTTGCAGTAAAATTACACCTCCACCTCCCAATACCTAATCCTAGCTAGGTTAGACTCCAGGGCAGACAGAGACTATGCTTACCAATCCTTTCTAGTCAGTTAGCGGTAGTTTGCGATTTCGGGGTTCGTTGCATTCTGTAGGTTCTGCTTGTCGTACCCCGAACGTCAGAGAAGACCTCTTACTGCGCAATCTTCAGTTGGGTTGAGTCCGCTGGTGCGGTGAGGCGTGTTCTGGATTTGTGGGGTAAGTACCCGGTTTTCTTCGTTAGAAATAGGTTTCAAAGTCCTTTTACGTAACGTTTTCACCTGTTGGTAATCAGGCCTAGATTGTAAAGTGGAAACTTTCGATTCTTCGCTTTCTTCCTTGTGAAGTTTTGTTTCGAGTTTGGTCGATTGCGGTGGTTTATAGTGATACCACATTGGCTGTGGTTGGTTGCTGCCGCAATGGTGATGTTCTTCCTTCCTCTTCGATTTCAGGAGGTCGAGGCTGGAGAAGTTAGTTTACAACTGTCGCGTAGGTTTCTCTCCCTTCTTGATGGCATAGGCATAGTGTGGTACTAGGCGTAGTATGGCATACCCTTTGTTAAAACAGGGACCAGTTATACTGTAGGAGCTGTCCTAAACTTCGCGCCAAATCAGACCAAAATACATTGTTTAATTTTGGTGGCTCAACAGTTCTTTGTAATATTATGGCGGGCTCGTTAAAAGTTAATATGTCTCGGGTGGGTTGATCTTCTAAATCTTTTTCTTGATGGAAATATTAGCTTGGTAATCGCAATGTTCTTTGTGCTTAGTTTCTGCATGCAGGGTGGAGTGGGACTTTCGTTTTTATGCATAGGCTGAAAATGGCTCTCCAGGTTCAGGTTGATGGCTGGCCATCTCTGAATTAATTGTTGCAATGTTAATGTCTCTTGTAGAGAAGGATTTTCGAGTATCCATTTTCCAGACAATTGACTTTAGTCTCAATGCCCCAGACAGTGTCAATATACAAACTGGTTTCTTTAGTTCTGTAAACCTGCCCACAGACTTAATTTGTCTTGTAGAATCCCAAATTTGATTAAAGTTTGTAGTTTCTTCCATGAGCATTTTAGGATTTCAAACTTTCTGGTAGATAGTTCCAAATTAAATTTCCTTTCCAATGAGTCCAAACACTGGGGGGGTTCCCACGAACTTTGCCCTTCTCTTCCATGAGGAAGAGAGTGTTCAAAGACCAGGCCCTCAAGCCCGACACCAAGCTCATGATCTGCAGGGCTGCAGTGATACCCACCCTCCTGTGAGGCTCAGAGACATGGACCATGTACAGCAGACACCTCAAATCGCTGGAGAAATACCACCAACGATGTCTCCACAAGATCCTGCAAATCCCCCGGGAGGATAGACGCACCAACGTCAGTGTACTTGAGCAGGTCGACATCCCCAGCATCGAAGCACTGACCACACTCGATCAGCTCCGTTGGGAGGGCCACATTGTTCGCATGCCAGACACGAGACTCCCTAAAGCAAGCGCTCTTCTCGGAAATCTTAAACGGCAAGCAAGCCGCAGGCGGGCAGAGGAAACATTTTAAGGACCACCCCTCCCTGATAAAGTGCAACATCCCCACCGACACCTGGGAGTCCCTGGCCAAAGACCGTCCTAGGTGGAGGAAGTGCACCGGGAAGGCGCTGAGCACCTCGAGTCTCATCGCCGAGAGCATGCAGAAGAGCAGAAGGAGCGTGCGGCAAACCAGTCCCACCCTCCCTTTCCTTCAACCTGTGACAGAGACTGTAATTCCTGTATTGGACTGTTCAGTCACTTGAGAACTCAAGTTAGTGTGGAAGCAAGTCTTCCTCGCCTCCGGGGGAACTGGTGAAAGGACAGCTCGAGTTAAGTTTGCTGAATCACAACCAGATGCTTCTTCTCAGATCCAAAGAAAGACGTACGGGGTTACAATTATCGGAATTGATCCTGACTCCTGCCATTAGGTAGGTAAGCCTGGAGGCCCGGACCTGCGTGAGAACACCAGCAGCAGGTCGGGGCCATAAAAGCAGCCGAGGTGTGGCGCATCAGAGCAGAGTAGGAGCCACGGGGAACAGCGTGGGGGCCCCGGGGATCAGGGCCCTCGGGGAACAGCGTGGGGGCCCCGGGGATCAGGGCCCTCGGGGAGCAGCATGGGGGGCCCGGGGAGCAGCGTGGGGGCCCCGGGGAGCAGCGTGGGGGCCCCGGGGAGCAGCGTGGGGGCCCCGGGGAGCAGCGTGGGGGCCCCGGGGAGCAGCGTGGGGGCCCCGGGAAGCAGCGTGGGGACCCCGGGGAGCAGCGTGGGGGCCCCGGGGAGCAGCGTGGGGGCCCCGGGGAGCAGCGTGGGGGCCCCGGGGAGCAGCGTGGGGGCCCCGGGGAGCAGCGTGGGGGCCCCGGGGATCAGGGCCCTCGGGGAGCAGCATGGGGGGGCCTGGGGAGCAGCATGGGGGGCCCCGGGGAGCAGTGTGGGGGCATCGGAGAGCAGCATGGAGGGCCCCGGGGAGCAGCGTGGGGGCCCCGGGGAGCAGCGTAGGGGCCCCGGGGAGCAGCGTGGGGGCCCCGGGGAGCAGCGTGGGGGCCCTGGGGGGCAGCGTGGGGGCCCCGGGGAGTAGGGCCTTGGGCCACAGGGCCCCAGGGAGCAGCATGGGGGCCCTGGGGAGCAGTGTGCGGCCCTCGGGGAGCAGCGTGGGGGCCCCGGGAGCAGTGTGGGGGCCCCGGAGGGCAACGTGGGACAGGCGACGACAGGGGGAAGCGCGAGCTGGTGCAGGAGGGTGACGGCAGTGAAGAGTGAGGTCATCAAGGTCCAGGTCGGTGATTGGAGCGTGGGCAGATACAGCAGGAACAGTGAGAGACTATGGAGGGATGTGTTCGGGGCCCAGGGGCAGCGCGGGCCCAGCCCAGACTGCGATGTGTGAGCGCACTGGGTCCGTGCAGCAGAGCTGGTCTCCAGTCATCCTGGTTAACCCTTGCCCCTGGACCAAGGCCGAGCTCTGTCAAGCCCCGTGTGGTGGCTGGTGTGCAATGGTCACCCCACGTTAAAACAATCCACACACAGGCATCTTCCACCCTTCAGGATGTAGTTTGGGATCCGGAATATTAGCTCCTTCAGTGAAACACCTGTGAACTGATCCCTTTTTTTGGTTTGGAAGCAAATCATCATCGATACGAGGTACTGCCTATGATGATGATGACCCTTTACACCATTGTTGCAATTTCCCATTCCCAATAAATAGTCAGCACGGTCAATCTGGTTAATTTTAATTTGGGCAAGGACATGTTTCTGGTGATTTTGAATCGATAGTCTTTCAAACAGCTGCCCGATTTCTCCTTCATCATCCATAAGTAAGAACATAAGAAATAGGAGCAGGAGTCGGCCATTCGGCCCCTCGAGCCTGCTCCGCCATTTAATAAGATCATGGCTGATCCGATCATGGACTCAGCTCCACTTCCCCGCCCGCTCCCCATAACCCTTCACTCCCTTATCGCTCAAAAATCTCCGCCTTAAATATATTCAGTGACCCAGCCTCCACAGCTCTCTGGGGCAGAGAATTCCACAGATTTACAACCCTCAGAGAGAAGAAATTCCTCCTCATCTCAGTTTTAAATGGGCGGCCCCTTATTTTGAAACTATGTCTCCTAGTTCTAGATTCCCCCACGAGGGGAAACACCCTCTCTACATTCACCTTGTCAAGCCCCCTCATTATCTTATACGTTTTGATAAGATCACCTCTCATTCTTCTGAACGCCAATGTGTAGGGTCCCAATCTACTCAAACTTTCCTCATAAGTCAACCCCTAAGTCAACCACAATAGTAACAATGATGAAAATACTCATACTAAAACTAATATTTGTAATAATAACAAATTATTTGTTATTTTATTATTGATATTATCATTAATATAAGAACAAAGATAATGCGTTGTACCTGAATCTTTTCCAGATAGAGTTTCTTCTACGAGAGCGGAATAAAAAAATTAACACTGTAACTACCAAGGCAATGGAGGAAATCACAAGGACTAACGTACTGTGAACGAGAGAGATTCATGAAACTTCAACCCCAGCTTCTCCAGTCTCCCCTCGTCACTGAAGGCCCTCATCCCTGGGACCATTCTGCTCAATCTCCCGCTGAGCCCTCTCGAAGTCCGTCGCATCCTTCCTAAACCGCGGGCCCAGAATTGGTCACAATACTCCAGTTGAGGCCGAGCCAGTGATTTATAAATTACATTACGGGTTAGATACAGAGAACAGGAGCAAGGCTGAGAGAGAGAGAGGGAGCGAGAGAGGCAGACAGAGAGAGAGAGAGAGACAAAGGGAGAGACAGCGAGAGAGAGAGAGAGAGAGACAGAGTGTGTGAGAGAGAGAGACAGAGAGAGAGAGAGAGGCACAGCGAGAGAGAGAGAGAGACAGAGTGTGTGTGAGAGAGAGAGACAGAGAGAGAGACAGAGAGAGAGAGAGAGACACAGCGAGAGAGAGAGAGTGAGACAGAGTGTGTGTGAGAGAGAGAGACAGAGAGAGAGAGACACAGCGAGAAAGAGAGAGAGAGACAGAGTGTGTGTGAGAGAGAGAGACAGAGAGAGAGACACAGCGAGAGAAAGAGAAAGAGAGAGACAGACAGAGTGTGTGTGAGAGGGAGAGACAGAGAGAGAGAGACAGAGAGAGAGAGAGACAGAGAGAGAGAGAGAGAGAGAGACAGAGACAGAGACAGAGAGAAAGAGAGAGCGAGAGACAGAGAGAGAGAGAAAGCGAGAGAGACAGAGAGAGAGAGAAAGAGAGGCAGACAGTGTGAGAGACAGAGAGAGAGAGAGAGAGAAAGAGAGAGATTGAGGGACTGAGAGAGAGTGCGAGAGACAGAGAGAGAGACAGAGTAAGAGAGAGAGACAGATAGAGAGAGACGCACAGAGACAGAGAGAGGGAGAGAGACAGAGACAGAGAAACATAGAAACATAGAAAATAGGTGCAGGAGTAGGCCATTTGGCCCTTCGAGCCTGCACCATCATTCAATATGATCATGGCTGATCATTCCCACAGTAGCCCTTTCCTGCTTTCTCTCCATACCCCTTGATCCCTTCAGCCCTAAGGGCCATATCTAACTCCCTCTTCAATATATCCAATGAACTGGCATCAACAACTCTCTGTGGCAGGGAATTCCATAGGTTAACAACTCTCTGAGTGAAGAAGTTTCTCCTCATCTCAGTCCTAAATGGCTTACCCCTTATCCTAAGACTGTGTCCCCTGGTTCTGGACTTCCCCAACATCGGGAAAATTCTTCCCGCATCTAACCTGTCCAATCCCGTCAGAATCTTATACGTTTCTATGAGATCCACTCTCATCCTTCTAAACTCCAGTGTATAAAGGCCCAGTTGATCCAATCTCTCCTCATATGACAGTCCAGCCATCCCTGGAATCAGTCTGGTGAACCTTTCCTGCACTCCCTCAATAGCAAGAACGTCCTTCCTTAGACTAGGAGACCAAAACTGAACACAATATTCCAGGTGAGGCCTCACTAAGGCCCTGTACAACTGCAGTAAGACCTCCCTGCTCCTATACTCAAATCCCCTCGCTATGAAGACCAACATACCATTTGCCTTCTTCACCGCCTGCTGTACCTGCATGTCAACTTTCAATGACTGATGTACCATGACACCCAGGACTCGTTGCACCTCCCCTTTTTCTAATCTGCCGTCATTCAGATAATATTCTGCCTTCGTGTTTATGCCCCCAAAATGGATAACCTCACATTTATCCACATTATACTGCATCTGCCATGCATTTGCCCACTCACCTAACCTGTCCAAGTCACCCTGCAGCCTCTTAGCGTCCTCCTCACAGCTCACACCGCCACCCAGTTTAGTGTCATCCACAAACTTGGAGATATTACATTCAATTTCTTCATCTAAATCGTTAATATATATTGAAAATAGCTGGGGTCCCAGCACTGAGCCCTGTGGCACTCCACTAGTCACTGCCTGCCATTCTGAAAAGGACCCGTTTATCCCAACTCTCTACTTCCTGTCTGCCAACCAGTTCTCTATCCACGTCAATACATTACCTCCAATACCATATGCTTTGATTTTGCACACCAATCTCTTGTGCGGTACCTTGTCAAAAGCCTTTTGAAAGTCCAAATACACCACATCCACTGGTTCTCCCTTGTCCACTCTGCTAGTTACATCCTCAAAAAATTCCAGAAGATTTGTCAAGCATGATTTCCCTTTCAAAAATCCATGCTGACTTGGACCGATCCTGTCACTGCTTTCCAAATGCGCTGTTATTTCATCCTCAGTGATTGATTCCAACATTTTCCCCACTACTGATGTCAGGCTAATCGGTCTATAATTACCTGTTTTCTCTCTCCCTCCTTTTTTAAAAAGTGGTGTTACCTTAGCTACCCTCCAATCCATAGGAACTGATCCAGAGTCGATAGACTTTTGGAAAATGATCACCAATGCATCCATTATTTCTAGGGCCACTTCTTTATTACTCTGGGATGCAGACCATCAGGCCTCAGGGATTTATCAGCTTTCAATCCCATCAATTTCCTTCACACAATTTCTTGCCTAATAAGGATGACCTTCAGTTCCTCCTTCTCACTAGACCCTCTGTCCCCTAGTACATTCGGAAGGTTAGTTGTGTCTTACTTCATGAAGACAGAACTAAAGTATTTGTTCAATTGGTCTGCCATTTTTTTGTTTTCCATTATAAATTCACCTGAATCTGACTGCAAGGGACCTACGTTTGTCTTCACTAATCTTTTTCTCTTCACATATTTATAGAAGCTTTTGCAGTCAGTTTTTATGTTCCCTACAAGCTTCCTCTCGTACTCTACTTTCCCGCTCTTAATTAAACCCTTAGTGTTCCTGTGTTGAATGCTAAATTTCTCCCAGTCCTCAGGTTTGTTGCTTTTTCTAGCCAATTTATATGCCTCTTCCTTGGCTTTAACACTATCCTTAATTTCCCTTGTTAGCCGCGGTTGAGCCACATTCCCCGTTTTATTTTTACTCCAGACAGGGATGTACAATTGCTGAAGTTCATCCATGTGATCTTCAAATGTTTGCCATTGCCTATCCACCATCAACCCTTTAAGTATCATTTGCCAGTCTATTCTAGCCAATTCACGCCTCATACCATCGAAGTTACATTTCCTTAAGTTCAGGACCCTAGTTTCCGAATTAACTGTGTCACTCTCCGTTTTAATAAAGAATTCTACCATTTTATGGTCACTCTTCTCCAAGGGGCCTCGCACAACAAGATTGCTAATTAGTCCCTTCTCATTACACATCACCCAGTCTAGGTTGGCCAGCTCTCGACATATTGGTCTCGAAAACCATCCCTAATACACTCCAGGAAATCCTCCTCCACCGCATTGCTACCAGTTTGGTTAGCCCAATCAATATGTAGATTAAAGTCGCCCATGATAACTGCTGTACCTTTACTGCACACATCCCTTATTTCTTGTTTGATGCTGTCCCCAACCTCACTACTACTGTTTGGTGGCCTGTACACAACTCCCACTAGTGTTTTCTGCACTTTGGTATTCCGCTGCTCCACCCATACCGATTCCACATCATCCAGGCTAATGTCCCTCCTTACTATTGCATTAATTTCCTCTTTAACCAGCAACGCCACCCCGCCTCCTTTTCCTTTCTGTCTATCCTTCCTAAATGTTGAATACCCCTGGATGTTGAGTTCCCAGCCTTGGTCACCCTGGAGCCATGTCTCCGTGTTGCCAATTACATCGTATTCGTTAACTGCTATCTGTGCAGTTAATTCGTCCACCTTATTCTGAATGCTCCTCACATTGAGGCACAGAGACTTCAGGCTTGTCTTTTTAACACACTTTGCCCCTTTAGGATTTTGCTGTATGTGGCCCTTTTTGTTTTTTGTCTTGGGTTTCTCTGCCCTCCACTTTTACTATTCTCCTTTCTATCTTTTGCTTCTGACTCCATTTTCTTTCCCTCTGTCTCCCTGAATAGGTTCCCATCCCCCTGCCATATTAGTTTAACTCCTCCCCAACAGCACTAGCAAACACTCCCCCGAGGACATTGGTTCCGGTCCTGCCCTGGTGCAGACCGTCCGGTTTGTACTGGTCCCACCTCCCCCAGAACCGGTTCCAATGTCCCAGGAATTTGAATCCATCCATTCATGAGAGAACATACATAAGAACATAAGAATTAGGAACAGGAGTAGGCCATCTAGCCCTCGAGCCTGATCACGCACTCACGCATTCAATAAGATCATGGCTGATCTGGCCGTGGACTCAGCTCCACTTACCTGCCCGCTCCCCGTAACTCTTAATTCCCTTATTGGTTACAAATCTATCTATCTGTGATTTGAATACATTCAATGAGCTAGCCTCAACTGCTTCCTTGGGCAGAGAAATCCACAGATTCACAACTCTCTGCGAGAAGAAATTCCTTCTCAACTCGGTTTTAAATTGGCTCCCCCGTATTTTGAGGCTGTGTCCCCTAGTTCTAGTCTCCCCGACCAGTGGAAACAACCTCTCTGCCTCTATCCTGTCTATCCCTTTCATTATTTTAAATGTTTCTATAAGATCACCCCTCATCTTTCTGAACTCCAACGAGTAAAGACCCAGTCTACTCAATCTATCATCATAAGGTAACCCCCTCATCTCTGGTATCAGCCTAGTGAATCGTCTCTGTACCCACTCCAAAGCTAGTATATCCTTCCTTAAGTAAGGTGACCAAAACTGCATGCAGTACTCCAGGTGCGGCCTCACCAATACCCTGTACAGTTGCAGCAGGACCTCCCTGCTTTTGTATTCCATCCCTCTCGCAATGAAGGCCAACATTCCATTCGCCTTCCTGAATACCTGCTGCAGAGAGAGAGAGAGAGACAGAGAGAGAGACAGAGAGAGAGAAAAAGAGACAGAGAGAGCGAGAGACAGAGGGAGACAGAGAGAGAGAGAGAGAGAGACAGAGAGAGAGACAGAGAGAAAGAATGAGAGAGACAGGGAGAGAGTGTGAGAGAGACAGAGAGAGCGAGACAGAGAGATGGAGAGAGAGACGGAGACAGAGAGAGAGAGAGAGATGGAGAGACAGAGAGAGAGAGTGACAGAGAGAGAGATAGAGACGGAGAGAGAGAGAGAGAGAGAGAAAGAGAGATAGAGTGTGAGAGATTTAGAGAGAAAGAGACAGAGAGAGAGAGAGAAAAAGACAGAGAGCAAGACACACAGAGAGACAGAGAGAGAGACAGACAGAGAGACAGACAGAGAGAGAAAGAGAGAGAGAGAAAGAGAGATTGAGAAAGACTGAGAGAGAGAGTGCGAGTGACAGAGAGAAAGAGACAGAGAGAGAGAGATGCACAGAGAAAGAGAGAGAGAGAGACAGAGACAGAGAGACAGAGAGAGAGGCAGAGAGAGAGAGACAGAGAGAGAGAGTGAAAGATGGAGAGTGTAAAGTCCTGTCCCCTCAGTACAGACTCACACGAGGCATGTAGTGAAGTCAAGGTCACTCTGGACCTGCACCTTTATTTCACAGCTCTGGAATGCTGCACTTGCCTCAGACCTGCTCTTATATACCTGTCTCTTGCAAGTGCACCCCTGGTGGTAAGGTATGCTGGTGGTTACAGGTCATATCTTATTACAGTCATGTATAGCATGTTAGGATACAGTTATATATAATAATGTAAGATGCATGACATCACCCTCCCCCAAGGTCTTATTGTCTTTATAGGTTCAGTCTCTCAGGTGGTCTACGCTCTCGCGTGGAGCGTCTGAGTTGTGGTTCAGTTGTTTGCCTTGGTGTCTGTTTTTCTTTGGGTGTGGTTGCTGGTATCTCGCCTGGGCTGTCTGTTTCGATTGGTGTGATTGTTGTTGACTCGCCTGGGCTGTCTGTTGGGATTGCCCTTTCCTCAGGTTGTTCCCTCTGTCTGTCCACCAGGTGTGGTGCGAGTTCCACATTGTAGTCTGCCTCTGGTTCCGCAGTGTTGTTGATAAATCTGCTTTTGACTTGGTCTACATGCCTCCGGCAGGTTTTGCCATTGTCCATTTGTACTACCAGTAGCATGTTTCCTTCCTTGCCCGTTACTGTCCCTGCAAGCCATTTGGGACCCCTGCCATAGTTTAGTACAAACACTTTGTCCCCTATCTCATTCCATCTCCCCCTCGAATTTCTGTCATGGTACTCAGTCAGCTTACGGCACTTTGCCTCAACGATTTTGTGCATGTCTGGGAGGATTAATGAGAGCCTTGTTTTTAAAGTCCTTTTCATCAACAGTTGCGCGGGGGGGGGGATCTCAGTCAATGAGTGCAGATGAGATCTGTATGCCAGCAGCAGTCGCGACAGGCGACCCTGCAGCGTGGGACTTTGGATTTTAAGCATGCCTTGTTTAATGATCTGCTCTCTCCACCTGGCCGTTGGAGGCTGGCTTGAACGGTGCCGTCTTGACGTGATTTATGCCGTGGTCAATTATAAAGTCTTGGAATTCTGCGCTGGTGAAGTACGGACCATTGTCACTGACCAGTATGTCAGGGATTCCTTGCGTTGCAAACATGGTTGCGAGACTCTCCACAATGGTGGAGGTTGTGCTCGAGCTTAAAATGGTGCATTTGATCCACTTTGAAAATGCATCTACAACTACGAGGAACATTTTGCCCATGAATGGGCCCACATAGTCTACGTGCACCCGCAACCACGGTTTGGTGGGCCAGGACCAGGGGCTCAGTGGAGCCTCCCTGGGGGCATTGCTGAGTTGGGCTCAAATGGTGCACCTTCGGACGCAGAGCTCAAAGTCCGCGTCAATATCAGGCCACCAGACGTGGGGTCTGCCTATGGCCTTCTTGAGAACGATCCCCGGCTGCTCGCGGTGGAGCTCCCGGACAAATGCCTCTCTGCCTCACAGAGGCATGACTACTCGGCTGCCCCACATCAGGCAGTCTGCTTGTAGTGATAGCTCATGCATGCGCTTGTGAAAGGGTTTTAATTCCTCGAGGCAGGCATCGCGAGCCTCTGCCCAGTCACCGATTAGGACACATCTTTTTACTAAGGATAACGTGGGGTCGCTGGCCGTCCAGGCTCTGATTTGGCGAGTCGTCATGGGCGAACCTGTGGACTCAAAGGCATTGATTGCCATGACTATCTCACAGTCCTGTTCGTCAGACCCTTCCGTGGTCGCCAAGGGTAGCCTGCTAAGCGCGTCGGCACAGTTGTCTGTGCCTGGTCTGTGCCTTATGGTATAGTCGTAGGACGCCAGCATGAGTGCTCACCGTTGAATTCGCGCCGAGGCGTTGGTGTTAATTACCTTGCTCTCGGATACAAGGGATGTGAGGGGCTTGTGGTCAGTTTCTAACATGAACTTGGCCCCAAAAAGGTATTGGTGTATCTTTTTGACACCGTACACGCACACGAGCGCCTCCTTCTCTACCATTCCGTACCCGCGCTCCGCCCGCGAAAGTGACCTGGAGGCATAAGCTATGGATTGTAATTTGCCCGCACTATTGACATGTTGCAAAACGCACCCGACCCCATACGCTGACGCATTGCATGTGAGAACTAGCTTTTTACCTGGGTCAAAGAAAGTTGGAACACAGAAGGTTGTGTGCCTTATTGAAGGCGCGTTCCTGGGCGTCCCCCCGAAAACCAATTGCACCCCTTCCTGAGTAGCACATGGAGAGGCTCCAGCAGCGTGCTTAAGTTCTGCATAAAGTTCCCAAAGTAATTGAGTAGCCCGAGAAAGGCGCGCAGTTCTGAGACATTCCGGGGCCTGGGTGCCAGGCGAATTGCTTCTGTTTTGGACTCTGTTGGGCAGATTCCATCAGCGGCAATCCTTCTGCCCAAAAATTCAACCTCGGGTGCGAGAAACAGGCACTTGGATTTCTTGACTCGTAAGCCTACCCGATCCAACCGCTTTAGTACTTCCTCCAAATTACGGAGATGGGAGTCGGTGTCCCTGCCCGTGATAAGTATGTCGTTTTGAAATACAACCGTCCCCGGGATGGACTTGAGCAGACTCTCCATGTTGCGCTGGAATATGGCAGCTGCTGACCTGATGCCGAATGGGCATCGATTGTACATGAAAAGGCCTCGATGTGTGTTGATGGTGGTGAGTTGCTTGGATTCCTCGGTCAATTCTTGCGTCATGTACGCAGATGTGAGGTCGAGTTTTGAGAAAAGTTTACCTTCAGCCAATATGGCAAATAAGTCCTCCGCTCTGGGCAGCGGGTACTGGTCCTGTAGGGAGACTCTGGTTATGGTAGATTTGTAGTCCCCACAGATTCGTACAGATCCATCAGGCTTCATGACTGGGAAGATGGGACTTGCCCAGTCGCTAAATTCTACAGGTGATATAATGCCTTCCCGCAGAAGCCTGTCTAGTTCGTGTTCAATCTTTTCCCTCATCACATAGGGTACAGCTCTGGCCTTGTGATGGACCGGTCTAGCATCCTGTGTGATGTAGATTTTGACTTTGGCCCCTTTGAAAGTGCCCATACCTGGCTGAAAAAGATGTTCAAATCGACTTAGAACTGTTGAGCAGGAGGTCCGTTCCTCTAATGACATGGCGTGAACATCATCCCATTTCTAGTTTAGTTTTGCCAGCCAGCTTCTCCCCAGCAGTGCTGGGGAGTCTCCGGGGACAATCCACAGGGGAAGTCGGTTCACTGTCCCTTTGTGTGTGACAGAGAGCATGGCACTGCCGAGGACTGATACGATTTCTTTGGTGTAGGTTCTTAGTTTGGTGTCGACCCTTGTGAGTTTTGGTCTGTCTCTTTTATGCGGCCACAGTTGTTCAAATTGTCGAGCGCCCATGAGAGATTGACTCGCTCCCGTATCCATGTTGACAGATATCCCGTTGAGTAGGACCCTCATCATTATAGGAGGCGTCCCGTTGTAGGAGCAGCGGCCATTGATCGTGTTGACCCGCTGTACATCGGTGTCCCGGGTACTGTCCGCTTTCCGACCCATCCGATTCGTATACCAGCCGAGCTGCCGTTTTTTTGCACATGCGGGCCAAATGCCCTGTATATTCACAATTTCTACAAACAGCCTGCTGAAATCGACACCCCCTTGACAAGTGCCCACCCCCACACCTCCAGCACAGACCTGTTCCATTGTTCAAAGTGTTCCCAAAGAATGAGCTGCGTCTGGCTGATCTCTCTTGAGCTTCTCTCAGTTTGTAGTTGATTGCTCGCATTGTGGGTTGATGAGGTGTGAACGGCCGTTCCTGTGGCCCTTGATGGCTTCTGCCTGCTGTCGAGAGCCTGTTCTCTGGTTTTGTCTGTGTGTGGGGGTAGCAGCTTGTTTAGTGCTGTGAACTTCTTGTTCCAATATTTCATTAGTTGTCGTACCTGCATTGTAAATCAACCTCGTTTCTTCTTCCCCTACCAAGAATGTCTGTGCAACCAGTGCTGCTGCCTCTAAGATTCTTGGTCTCTACGAGCTTTCGGAATATGCCTGCGTGGCCTATTCCTTCAATGAAAAAGTCTCTCAGCATTTCTCTCCTCAGTTCATCGGAGAACTCACATAAACTAGCCAACCTCCGAAGTTCCGCCACGAAGTCGGGTATGCTCTGGCCCACACAGCGTCTGTAGTTGTAGAACCTCTGTCTGGCCATGTGTAGGCTGCTCGCTGGCTTCAGGTGGTCTCTTACCAGTGTGGAGCATTCACGATGCTGAGAATGACGTGAGTAGCACATGTAACGAGTTGGTCTTACAGCAGGAGAAGGGTCCACAGCCAGCTAGGGAATGGAAGACCAGCAGGAAGAGCAGTGCAAGGAAGGTAGTGCAGGGGTCCCTTGTGGTCATCCCCCTGCAAAACAGATACACTGCTTTGAGTACTGTTGAGGGGGATGACTCATCAGGGGAGGGCAGCAGCAGCCAAGTTCATGGCACCGAGGGTGGCTCTGCTGCACAGGAAAAAGAGTGGGAGAGCGATAGTGATAGGGGATTCAATTGTAAGGGGAATAGATAGATGTTTCTGCGGCCGCAACCGAGACTCCAGGATGGTATGTTGCCTCCCTGATGCAAGGGTCAAGGATGTCTCGGAGCGGGTGCAGGACATTCTAAAAAGGGAGGGAGAACAGCCAGTTGTCATGGTGCACATTGGTACCAACGATATAGGTAAAAAAAGGGATGAGGTCTTACGAAACGAATTTAAGGAGCTAGGAGCTAAGTTAAAAAGTAGGACCTCAAAAGTAGTAATCTCGGGATTGCTACCAGTGCCACATGCTAGTCAGAGTAGGAATCGCAGGATAGCTCAGATGAATATGTGGCTTGAGCAGTGATGCAGCAGGGAGGGATTCAAATTCCTGGGGCATTGGAACCGGTTCTGGGGGAGGTGGGACCAGTACAAACCGGACGGTCTGCACCTGGGCAGGACCGGAACCAATGTCCTAGGGGGAGTGTTTGCTAGTGCTGTTGGGGAGGAGTTAAACTAATATGGCAGGGGGATGGGAACCAATGCAGGGAGGCAGAGGGAAACAAAAAGGAGACAAAAGCAAAAGACAGAAAGGAGATGAGGAAAAGTGAGGGGCAGAGAAACCCAAGGCAAAGAACAAAAAGGGCCACTGTACAGCAAAATTCTAAAAGAACAAAGGGTGTTAAAAAAACAAGCCTGAAGGCTTTGTGTCTTAATGCAAGGAGTATCCATAATAAGGTGGATGAATTAACTGTGCAAATAGATGTTAACAAATATGATGTGATTGGGATTACGGAGACGTGGCTCCAGGATGATCAGGGCTGGGAACTCAACATCCAGGGGTATTCAACATTCAGGAAGGATAGAATAAAAGGAAAAGGAGGTGGGGTCGCATTGCTGGTTAAAGAGGAGATTAATGCAATAGTTAGGAAAGACATTAGCTTGGATGATGTGGAATCTATATGGGTAGAGCTGCAGAACTCCAAAGGGCAAAAAACGTTAGTGGGAGTTGTGTACAGACCTCCAAACATTAGTCGTGATGTTGGGGAGGGCATCAAACAGGAAATTAGGGGTGCATGCAATAAAAGTGCAGCAGTTATCATGGGTGACTTTAATATGCACATAGATTGGGCTAACCAAACTGGAAGCAATACGGTGGAGGAGGATTTCCTGGAGTGCATAAGGGATGGTTTTCTAGACCAATATGTCGAGGAACCAACTAGGGGGGAGGCCATCTTAGACTGGGTGTTGTGTAATGAGAGAGGAGTAATTAGCAATCTCGTTGTACGAGGCCCCTTGGGGAAGAGTGGCCATAATATGGTGGAATTCTGCAGTAGGATGGAGAATGAAACAGTTAATTCAGAGACCATGGTCCAGAACTTAAAGAAGGGTAACTTTGAAGGTATGAGGCATGAACTTGCTAGGATAGATTGCGAATGATACTTAAGGGGTTGACTGTGGATGGGCAATGGCAGACATTTAGAGACCGCATGGATGAACTGCAACAATTGTACATTCCTGTCTGGCGTAAAAATAAAAAAGGGAAGGTGGCTCAACCGTGGCTATCAAGGGAAATCAGGGATAGTATTAAAGCCAAGGAAGTAGCATACAAATTGGCCAGAAATAGCAGCGAACCTGGGGACTGGGAGAAATGTAGAACTCAGCAGAGGAGGACAAAGTGTTTGATTAGAGCAGGGAAAATAGAGTCCGAGAAGAAGCTTGCAGGGAACATTAAGACGGATTGCAAAAGTTTCTATAGATATGTAAAGAGAAAAAGGTTAGTAAAGACAAACGTAGGTCCCCTGCAGTCAGAATCAGGGGAAGTCATAACGGGGAACAAAGAAATGGCAGACCAATTGAACAAGTACTTTGGTTCGGTATTCACTCAGGAGGACACAAACAACCTTCCGGATATAAAAGGGGTCAGAGGGTCTAGTAAGGAGGAGGAACTGAGCGAAATCCTTATTAGTCGGGAACTTGTGTTGGGGAAATTGATGGGATTGAAGGCCGATAAATCCCCAGGGCCTGATGGACTGCATCCCAGAGTACTTAAGGAGGTGGCCTTGGAAATAGCGGATGCATTGACAGTCATTTTCCAACGTTCCATAGACTCTGGATCAGTTCCTATGGAGTGGAGGGTAGCCAATGTAACCCCACGTTTTAAAAAAGGAGGGAGAGAGAAAGCAGGGAATTATAGACCGGTCAGCCTGACCTCAGTAGTGGGTAAAATGATGGAATCAATTATTAAGGATGTCATAGCAGCGCATTTGGAAAATGGTGAAATGATAGGTCCAAGTCAGCATGGATTTGTGAAAGGGAAATCATGCTTGACAAATCTTCTGGAATTTTTTGAGGATGTTTCCAGTAGAGTGGACAAGGGAGAATCAGTTGATGTGGTATATTTGGACTTTCAGAAGGCTTTCGACAAGGTTCCATACAAGAGATTAATGTGCAAAGTTAAAGCACATGGGATTGGGGGTAGTGTGCTGACATGGATTGAGAACTGGTTGTCAGACAGGAAGCAAAGAGTAGGAGTAAATGGGGACTTTTCAGAATGGCAGCCAGTGACTACTGGGGCCCCAGCTGTTTACACTGTACATTAATGATTTAGATGAGGGGATTAAATGTCGTATCTCCAAATTTGCGGATGACATTAAGTTGGGTGGCAGTGTGAGCTGCGAGGAGGATGCTATGAGGCTGCAGAGTGACTTGGATAGGTTAGGTGAGTGGGCAAATGAATGTCAGATGAAGTGTAATGTGGATAAATGTGAGATTATCCACTTTGGTGGTAAAAATAGAGAGACAGACTATTATCTGAATGGTGACAGATTAGGAAAAAGGGAGGTGCAACGAGACCTGGGTGTCATGGTACATCAGTCATTGAAGGTTAGCATGCAGGTACAGCAGGCGGTTAAGAAAGCAAATGGCATGTTGGCCTTCATAGCGAGGGGATTTGAGTACAGGGGCAGGGAGGTGTTGCTACAGTTGTACAGGGCCTTGGTGAGGCCACACCTGGAGTATTGTGTACAGTTTTGGTCTCCTAACCTGAGGAAGGACAGTCTTGCTATTGAGGGAGTGCAGCGAAGGTTCACCAGACTGATACCCGGGATGGCGGGACTGACCTATCAAGAAAGACTGGATCAACTGGGCTTGTATTCACTGGAGTTCAGAAGAATGAGAGGGGCTCTCATAGAAACGTTTAAAATTCTGATGGGTTTAGACAGGTTAGATGCAGGAAGAATGTTCCCAATGTTGGGGAAGTCCAGAACCAGGGGTCACAGTCTAAGGATAAGGGGTAAGCCATTTAGGACCGAGATGAGGAGAAACTTCTTCATCCAGAGAGTGGTGAACCTGTGGAATTCTCTACCACAGAAAATTGTTGAGGTCAATTCACTAAATATATTTAAAAAGGATTTGGATGAAGTCCTTACTACTAGGGGGATCAAGGGGTATGGTGAGAAAGCAGGAATGGGGTACTGAAGTTTCATGTTCAGCCATGAACTCATTGAATGGCGGTGCAGGCTAGAAGGGCCGAATGGCCTGCTCCTGCGCCTATTTTCTATGTTTCTATGTTTCTATGTTTCTATGTGCTCAATTCTTCAAACGACTTGCTTGCTGGTTTCTCGGGTGCCAACAGATCCTTCATTAAAGCGTATGTTTTCGAGCCACAGCTGGTCAAAGATGGGCTCTTCTCTTGTCTGCCTTATCGTCGCCCAACCAGTCTTTGGTTACAAAGCTTTGCTGGAGCTTTTCTATAAAGTCCTCCCAATTGTCTCCCGCATTGTACTTTTCATCTGATCCGTTGTTCGCCATTCTGTGGATTCTGTAATCCCGTAACTCGTCGCCACTGTAAAGTCCTGTCCCCTCAGTACAGATTCACACGAGGCATGTAGTGAAGTCAAGGTCACTCTGGACCTGCACCTTTATTTCACAGCTCTGGAATGCTGCACTTGCCTGAGACCTGTCCTTATATACCTGTCTCTTGCAAGTGCACCCCTGGTGGTAAGGTATGCTGGTAGTTACAGGTCATATCTTATTACAGTCATGTATCGCATGTTAGGATACAGTTATATGTAATAATGTAAGATACATGACAGAGAGACAGAGAGAGAGGCAGACAGACAGAGAGAGCGAGACAGACAGAGAGAAAGAGAGATGGAGAGAGAGACAAGGAGCGAGAGAGAAAGACGGACGACAGAGAGAGAGAGAGACAGACAGAGAGAGAGAGACAGAGACAGAGAGAGAGAGAAACAGAGACAGAGAGAGAGACAAGGAGCGGGAGAGAAAGACGGACGACAGAGAGAGAGAGAGACAGACAGAGAGAGAGAGACAGAGAGAGAGAGAGAGACAGAGAGAGACAGAGAGAGAGAGAGACAGAGAGAGACAGACAGACAGACAGAGAGAGAGAGACAGAGAGAGAGAGAGAGAAACAGAGACAGAGAGAGAGATGGAGAGACAGAGAGAGAGACAGACAGACAGACAGAGAAAGAGTCTGACAGACAGCGAGAGAGACAGACAGACAGAGACAGAGAGAGAAAGAGAGAGTGCGAGTGCAGTGGGTATGGGCCTGATGTAATCGATTTGGATCGACTGCCAGGGTCCCTCTACCCTCCTGATATGTCCCATAGACACCTTCATTTTCTGGGGGTTGGGTTGTTGGCCGCGCACAGCAGACAGCTAGCACAGAACTCGCGGACGCCTTCCCTGAGTCCTGGCCACCACCCTGCCTGTTCCACCCGTTGCCAAGTGGTCTCAGGACCGGGGTGTCCTGCTCCTGGACCCTCGTGGGCCAGCTGGAGGAATTCTCTCCGGTGTTGTTGCGGTACTACTCATTGCTCCCCCCTGAACAACATGCCTTCTTTAATGGCAAGTGCTGCAGTGTCGTATGGGCCGTCTATCCTTTCCCCTTTAGCTAGCGTGTTCAGGACAGTTTTGAGGACGGGGTCTTGAGTCTGAACTGTTTTTAGGTCCGGGGGCAAAGGTATCCCTGCCTGCCCTGCCGTCCCTATCCTGCCCCTAACCACTGCAATGGGTCCTGGGTTGTATGGATCCCAGAGCTTGACGTGCGGGCACCTTGCTTGGCCAACATGTCAGACTGCTGGTTTCCCTCGCTATGGGGTTCTGTGGTGGAATGTGCCTTCACCTTATGTATATACCGGTAGATATTCCCTTCCTCCCCTACGGCTTTCATGATCTTTTCCAGTAGGGGCTTAATCGCCAGGGGTCTCCTGTCTGCGGATGTGTATCCGCGGCAGGACCAAATAGCCAGGTACTCCGTACACTCATTGCATGTGAACAAACTGTCCGAGCAAATCGTGTATGGGGTAGGGAATTCTTCGGGGTGTGTGACTACGTACACCACCGCAGACAGTTCATCATGCTGGGCGCTCATAGTACTGGGGAGTTTAATCCCCAGGGCAATGCCTGCATCGGGGTCATAAACTCCGCAGCCTGTGAGTCGGGTAGGCCTATGAGTTAATAAATCCAAGTGCCTGTTTCTCGCGCCCGAGGTTGAATCTTTGGGCAGAAGGATTGCCGTTGATGGAATCTGCCCAACAGAGTCCAAAACCGAAGCAATTCGCCTGGCACCCAGGCCCCGGAATGTCTCGGAACTGCGCGCCTTTCTCGGGCTACTCAATGACTTTGGGAACTTTATGCAGAACTTGAGCACGCTGCTGGAGCCTCTCCACGTGCTACTCAGGAAGGGGTGCGATTGGTTTTGGGGGGACGCCCAGGAACGCGCCTTCAATAAGGCACGCAACCTTCTGTGTTCCAACAGTGTTTTGGCCTTTTTTGACCCAGGTAAAAAGTTAGTTCTTACATGTGATCCGTCAGCGTATGGGGTCGGGTGCGTTTTACATGTCAATGATGTGGGTAAATTACAACCCATAGCTTATGCCTCCAGGTCACTTTCGCGGGCGGAGCGCGGGTACGGAATGGTGGAGAAAGAGACGCTCGCGTGCGTGTATGGTGTCAAAAAGATGCACCAATACCTTTTCGGGGCCAAGTTCACATTAGAAACCGACCACAAGCCCCTCATGTCCCTGCTATCTGAGAGCAGGGCAATAAACGCCAACGCCTCGGTGCGCATTCAACGGTGGGCACTCATGCTGGCGTCCTACGACTACACCATAAGGCACAGACCAGGCACAGACAAATGTGCCGACACGCTTAGCAGGCTACCCCTGGCAACCACGGAAGGGTCCAACGAACAGGACTGTGAGATGGTCATGACAATCAATGCCTTTGAATCCACAGGTTCACCCATGACGGCTCGCCAAATCAGAGCCTGGACGACCAGCGACCCCACGTTATCCTTAGTAAAAAGATGTGTTTTAACCAGTGACTGGGCAGAGGCTCGCGATGCCTGCTCTGAGGAGATCAAACCTTTCCATAGTTGCATGCATGAACTATCACTACAGGAAGACTGCCTAATGTGGGGCAGCCGAGTAGTTATGCCCTTGCGAGGCAGAGAGGCGTTTGTCCAGGAGCTCCATCGCGAGCACCTGGAGATCGCCCTTATGAAGGCCATAGCCAGATCCCACGTCTGGTGGCCTGGCATTGACGTGGACTTGGAGCTCTGCGTCTGTCGGTGCACCATTTGTGCCCAACTCAGTAATTCCCCCAGGGAAGTCCCCCTGAGCCCCTGGCCCTGGCCTACCAAACCGTGGTCGCGGGTGCACGTAGACTATCCGGGCCCATTCATGGGCAAAATGTTCCTCGTAGTCATTGATGCATTTTCAAAGTGGATCGAATGCACCATTTTAAACTCGAGCACCACCTCCACCACTGTGGAGAGCCTTAGAACCAACGCACGGAATTCCTGACATATTGGTCAGTGATAATGGTCCGTGCTTCACCAGCGCAGAATTTCACGATTTTATAGTTGACCACGGAATAAATCACGTTAAGACGGCACCGTTCAAGCCGGCCTCCAATGACCAGGCGGAACGAGCAGTGCGGATCATTAAACAAGGCATGCTCAGAATCCAAGGTCCCACGCTGCAGGGCCGCCTGTCGCGACTGCTGCTAGCATACAGATCTCGTCCGCATTCGTTGACTGGGGTTCCCCCGCACAACTATTGATGAAATGGGCCTTAAAGGCAAGGCTCTCGTTAATCCTCCCTGAAATTGTTGAGGCAAAGCGCCGTAAGTTAACCGAGTACCATGACCGAAATTCGAGGGGGAGGTGGAATGAGATAGGGGACAAAGTGTTTGTGCTAAACTATGGCAGGGGTCCCAAATGGCTTTCAGGGACAGTAACAGGCAAGGAAGGAAACAGGCTACTGGTGGTACAAATGGACAATGGCCAAACCTGCCGGAGGCATGTAGACCAAATCAAAAGTAGATTTACCAACACTGCGGAACCAGAGGCAGACTACAATGTGGAACTCACATCACACCTGGTGGACAGACAGAGGGAACAACCTGAGGAAAGGGCAATCCCAACAGACAGCCCAGGCGAGATACTAACAATCATACTGAACGAAACAGACAGCCCAGGCGAGATACCAGCAATCACACCGAAAGAAAAATCGACACCAAGGCAAACAACTGAACCACAACTAAGACGCTCCACACGAGAGCGTAGACCACCTGAGAGACTGAATCTAAAAAGACAATAAGACCTTGGGGGAGGGGGATGTCATGTATCTCACACTACTGTATATAACTGTATCTTACCATGCTATACATGACTGTAACGAGAGATGACCTGTAACCACAAGCATACCTTACCACCAGGGGTGCACTTGCAGGAGACACTGCATACCTGTTCCACACAGGTATTTAAGGCAGGTCTCAGGCAAGTGTGGCATTCGAGAGCTGTGAAATAAAGGTGCAGGTTCTGAGTGACCTTGACTTCAGCATGTGCCTCGTGTAAGTCTGCACTGCAGGGTCAGGACTTTACACTTACAGTATAAATGCACACGAGGCCCATACTTGAGAGAAGGACACTCTGTGACCAGTTACCTTTATTACCAAGACCTGAAGAGCCAGACGGTGGGTGGAGCTTCCCCTTTTATACCGGAAAGTCCAGGTTCGGAGTGTCTCCCACAAGTTTGCCCCGTGTGGTTAATGTTCTCAAGGTGTACAACTTAGGTCAGATTATACATGGGTTACAATGATAGTTGAATACATGACATCACCTCCACCCGCAAAGTCTTATTGGGATCACAGGTTGAGTCTCTCTGGTGGTTTACGCTCCCTTGTAGAGCGCCTGAGTTGGGGCTCCGGTTGTTGGGCGCTGGCCTGAGTGTCTGCTGTTTGCAGTGCCTCAGGCCTGTCCGGACTGCCCACAGTGACTTGGCTCTCCTCCACTTGGTTCCGGTGTTCGGTCACCTGTGGTGGAGTGAACTCTACACCGTGTTCTTCCTCTGCTTCTTCTATGGGGTTGCTGAACCTCCTTTTAGTTTGATCCACGTGTTTCCGACAGATTTGTCCATTGGTAAGTTTAACTACCAGAATCCTATTTCCCTCTTTGACAATCACAGTGCCTGCAAGCCATTTGGGCCCTGCAGCATAATTAAGGCCAAAAACAGGGTCATTGACATCAATACATCGTGCCCTCGCATTCCTGTCATGTTAGTCACATTGTGACTGACGCCTGCTCTCAACAATTACTTTCATGGTGGGGTGTATAAGGGATAACCTGGTTTTGAGCGTCCTTTTCATTAGCAGCTCTGTGCGTGGAACCCCTGTGAGCGAGTGTGGTCGGGATCTATTGGTCAACAGGAGGCGTGATAAGCGGTTTTGTAGGGAACCCCCTTGGATTCTGAGCATCCCCTGTTTGATTATCTGCACTGCTCGTTCTGCCTGGCTGTTTGAGGCCGGCTTGAACGGTGCCGTTCTGACATGGTGGATTCCATTGCCTGCCATGAAGTCCTGGAATTCAGTGCTTGTGAAGCACGGGCCACTGTCGCTGACCAAGACGTCCGGTAGACCATGGGCGGCGAACATTGCCCATAGACTTTCTACCATGGCAGAGGACGTGCTTGAATTTAAAATGTCACACTCAATCTATTTGGAGTAGACGTCTACTACAACCAAAAACGTTTTTCCCATGAAAGGACCTGCGTAGCCCACATGGATGCGTGACCATGGCTTGGCGGGCCAGGACCAGGGGCTAAGGGGGGCTTCCCTGGGTGCGTTGCCCAGCTGAGCACACGTGTTGCACCTGCGAACACAAAGTTACAGGTCTGCATCTATCCCTGGCCACCAAACGTGTGACCTGGCAATTGCCTTCATCATGACAATGCCTGGGTGCTCATTGTGGAGTTCTCTGATGAACACCTCTCTGCCCATCTGGGGCATGACCACGCGGTTTCCCCACAGTAGGCAATCGGCCTGAATCGAGAGTTCATCCTTGCGCCTATGAAACGGTTTAAATTCCTCAGGGCATGCCCCGTACGTGGCTGCCCAGTCCCCATTCAGGACACATTTCTGAACTAAAGACAGTAGCGAGTCTTTATTTGTCCAGACTTTAATCTGACGGGCTGTCACAGGTGAGCCTTCGCTTTCGAAAGCTTCAACAGCCATGACCATCTCAGCACCATGCTCAGCTCCCCGCTCAGTGGTGGCTAGTGGGAGCCTGCTGAGTGCATCGGCGCAGTTTTCGGTGCCCGGTCTGTGCCGAATTGTGTAGTCATAGGCGGCTAACATGAGTGCCCACCTCTGTATGCAGGCCGATGCATTCACATTTATGGCCTTGTTGTCGGCCAAAAGGGACGTTAGGGGTTTGTGATCTGTCTCCAGCTCAAATTTCCTGCCAACAGTCCGGGGAGCGTCGAGAGAGGCGGGAGTCGAGAGAATCAGCGGCCTATAAAAGGCTCAGCAGTCCGGGGAGCGTCGAGAGAGGCGGGAGTCGAGAGAGGCAGCGGCCTATAAAAGGCTCAGCAGTCCGGGGAGCGTCGCGAGAGGCAGGAGTCGAGAGAGACAGCGGCCTATAAAAGGCTCAGCAGTCCGGGGAGCGTCGAGAGAGGCGGGAGTCGAGAGAGGCAGCAGCCTATAAAAGGCTCAGCAGTCCGGGGAGCGTCGAGAGAGGCAGCGGCCTATAAAAGGCTCAGCAGTCCGGGGAGCGTCGAGAGAGGCGGGAGTCAAGAGAGGCAGCGGCCTATAAAAGGCTCAGCAGTCTGGGGAGAGTCAAGAGAGGCGGGAGTCAAGAGAAGCGTACCGGTGCAGCTCCAGCTGGGAGAGAAGGCAAAAAAGAAGTAGAAAGAAATCAAAAGGTGACGTCACAGCCAACGTGGTAAGTGATTGGCTGCTGATTGGTGAGTAGTTTTTCTTTTTCTTTATTAGTCAGTAACTTTTAACATTGTTGTCGTCAATTTAAGTGTATCTAAGGGTTAAGTCATGGCAGGACAGCTCGGTCACGTGATATGCTCCTCCTGTACCATGTGGGAACACGGGGACAACACCAGTGTCCCTGACGACTACATGTGCGGGAAGTGTGTCCACCTCCGGCTCCTGACGGTCCGCATTGCGGAGTTGGAGCTGAGGGTGGATTCACTCTGGAGCATCCACGATGCTGAGAATGACGTGAGTATCACGTGTAGCGAGTTGGTCTTACCGCAGGAGAAGGGTCCACAGCCAGCGAGGGAATGGAAGACCAGCAGGAAGAGTAGTGCAAGGAAGGTAGTGCAGGGGTCCCCTGTGGTCATTCCACTGCAAAACAGATACACTGCTTTGAGTGCTGTTGAGGGGGATGACTCATCAGGAGAGGGCAGCAGCAGCCAAGTTCATGGCACCGTGGCTGGCTCTGTTGCACAGAAGGGCAGGAAAAAGAGTGGGCAAGCGATAGTGATAGGGGATTCAACTGTAAGGGGAATAGATAGGCATTTCTGCGGCCGCAACCGAGACTCCAGGATGGTATGTTGCCTCCCTGGTGCAGGGGTCAAGGATGTCTCGGAGCGGGTGCAGGACATTCTAAAAAGGGAGGGAGAACAGCCAGTTGTCGTGGTGCACGTTGGTACCAACGACATAGGTAAAAAAAGGGATGAGGGCCTACGAAATGAATTTAAGGAGCTAGGAGCTAAATTAAAAAGTAGGACCTCAAAAGTAGTAATCTCGGGATTGCTACCAGTGCCACGTGCTAGTCAGAGTAGGAATCGCAGGATAGCTCAGATGAATACGTGGCTTGAGCAGTGGTGCAGCAGGGAGGAATTCAAATTCCAGGGACATTGGAACCGGTTCTGGGGGAGGTGGGACCAGTACAATCCGGACGGTCTGCACCTGGGCAGAATCGGAACCAATGTCCTCGGGGGAGTGTTTGCTAGTGCTGTTGGGGAGGAGTTAAACTAATATGGCAGGGGGATGGGAATCAATGCAGGGAGATAGAGGGAAACAAAAAGGAGGCAAAAGCAAAAGAGAGAAAGGAGATGAGGAAAAGTGGAGGGCAGAGAAACTCAAGGCAAAGAACAAAAAGGGCCATTGTACAGCAAAATTCTAAAAGGACAAAGGGTGTTAAAAAAACAAGCCTGAAGGCTTTGTGTCTTAATGCAAGGAATATCCGCAATAAGGTGGATGAATTAACTGTGCAAATAGATGTTAACAAATATGATGTAATTGGGATTTCGGAGACGTGGCTCCAGGATGATCAGGGCTGGGAACTCAACATCCAGGGGTATTCAACATTCAGGAAGGATAGAATAAAAGGAAAAGGAGGTGGGGTAGCATTGCTGGTTAAGGAGGAGATTAAGGCAATAGTTAGGAAGGACATTAGCTTGGATGATGTGGAATCTATATGGGTAGAGCTGCAGAACACCAAAGGGCAAAAAACGTTAGTGGGAGTTGTGTACAGACCTCCAAACAGTAGTAGTGATGTTGGGGAAGGCATCAAACAGGAAATTAGGGGTGCATGCAATAAAGGTGCAGCAGTTATAATGGGTGACTTTAATATGCACATAGATTGGGTTAACCAAACTGGAAGCAATACGGTGGAGGAGGATTTCCTGGAGTGCATAAGGGATGGTTTTTTAGACCAATATGTCGAGGAACCAACTAGCGGGGAGGCCATCATAGACTGGGTGTTGTGTAATGAGAGAGGATTAATTAGCAATCTCGTTGTGCGAGGCCCCTTGGGGAAGAGTGACCATAATATGGTGGAATTCTGCATTGGGATGGAGAATGAAACAGTTAATTCAGAGACCATGGTCCAGAACTTAAAGAAGGCTAACTTTGAAGGTATGAGGCGTGAATTAGCTAGGATTGATTGGCGAATGATACTGAAGGGGTTGACTGTGGATGGGCAATGGCAGACATTTAGAGACCGCATGGATGAACTACAACAATTGTACATTCCTGTCTGGCATAGAAATAAAAAAGGGAAGGTGGCTCAACCGTGGCTATCAAGGGAAATCAGGGATAGTATTAAAGCCAAGGAAGTGGCATACAAATTGGCCAGAAATAGCAGCGAACCTGGGGACTGGGAGAAATTTAGAACTCGGCAGAGGAGGACAAAGGGTTTGATTAGGGCAGGGAAAATGGAGTATGAGAAGAAGCTTGCAGGGAACATTAGGCGGATTGCAAAAGTTTCCATCGATATGTAAAGAGAAAAAGGTTAGTAAAGACAAACGTAGGTCCCCTGCAGTCAGAATCAGGGGAAGTCATAACGGGGAACAAAGAAATGGCGGACCAATTGAACAAGTACTTTGGTTCGGTATTCACGAAGGAGGACACGAACAACCTTCCGGTTATAAAAGGGGTCGGGGGGTCTAGTAAGGAGGAGGAACTGAGGGAAATCCTTATTAGCCGGGAAATTGTGTTGGGGAAATTGATGGGATTGAAGGCCGATAAATCCCCAGGGCCTGATGGACTGCATCCCAGAGTACTTAAGGAGGTGGCCTTGGAAATAGTGGATGCGTTGACAGTCATTTTCCAACATTCCATTGACTCTGGATCAGTTCCTATGGAGTGGAGGGTAGCCAATGTAACCCCACTTTTTAAAAAAGGAGGGAGAGAGAAAACAGGGAATTATCGACCGGTCAGCCTGACATCGGTAGTGGGTAAAATGATGAAATCAATTATTAAGGATGTCATAGCAGTGCATTTGGAAAGAGGTGACATGATAGGTCCAAGTCAGCATGGATTTGTGAAAGGGAAATCATGCTTGACAAATCTTCTGGAATTTTTTGAGGATGTTTCCAGTAGAGTGGACAAGGGAGAACCAGTTGATGTGGTATATTTGGACTTTAAGAAAGCGTTCGACAAGGTCCCACACAAGAGATTAATGTGCAAAGTTAAAGCACATGGGATTGGGGGTAGTGTGCTGACATGGATTGAGAACTGGTTGTCAGACAGGAAGCAAAGAGTAGGAGTAAATGGGGACTTTTCAGAATGGCAGGCAGTGACTAGTGGGGTACCGTAAGTTTCTGTGCTGGGGCCCCAGCTGTTTACATTGTACATTAATGATTTAGATGAGGGGTTAAATGTAGTATCTCCAAATTTGCGGATGACACTAAGTTGGGTGGCAGTGCGAGCTGCGAGGAGGATGCTATGAGGCTGCAGAGTGACTTGGATAGGTTAGGTGAGTGGGCAAATGCATGGCAGATGAAGTATAATGTGGATAAATGTGAGGTTATCCACTTTGGTGGTAAAAACAGAGAGACAGACTATTATCTGAATGGTGACAGATTAGGAAAAGGGGAGGTGCAAAGAGACCTGGGTGTCATGGTACATCAGTCATTGAAGGTTGGCATGCAGGTGCAGCAGACGGTTAAGAAAGCAAATGGCATGTTGGCCTTCATAGCGAAGGGATTTGAGTACAGGGGCAGGGAGGTGTTGCTACAATTGTACAGGGCCTTGGTGAGGACACACCTGGAGTATTGTGTACAGTTTTGGTCTCCTAACTTGAGGAAGGACATTCTTGCTATTGAGGGAGTGCAGCGAAGGTTCACCAGACTGATTCCCGGGATGGCGGGACTGACCTATCAAGAAAGACTGGATCAACTGGGCTTGTATTCACTGGAGTTCAGAAGAATGAGAGGGGACCTCATAGAAACATTTAAAATTCTGACGGGGTTAGACAGGTTAGATACAGGAAGAATGTTCCCAATGTTGGGGAAGTCCAGAACCAGGGGTCAGAGTCTAAGGATAAGGGGTAAGCCATTTAGGACCAAGATGCGGAGGAACTTCTTCACCCAGAGAGTGGTGAACCTGTGGAATTCTCTACCACAGAAAGTTGTTGAGGCCAATTCACTAAATATATTCAAAAAGGAGTTAAATAAGGTCCTTACTACTCGGGGGATCAAGGGGTATGGCGAGAAAGCAGGAATGGAGTACTGAAGTTGAATGTTCAGCCATGAACTCATTGAATGGCGGTGCAGGCTAGAAGGGCCGAATGGCCTACTCCCGCACCTATTTTCTATGTTTCTATGTTTCTAACAGGTACTGGTGCATTTTCTTTACCGCATATACACATGCAAGTGCTTCCTTTTCTACCATCCCGTAGCCCCTTTCTGCCTGGGACATACTTCTGGAGGCATAAGCTACCGGCTGTAACTGACACTTGGCATTAACATGCTGCAACACACACCTGACCCCATAGGACGACGCATCGCACGTTAACACAAGTTTCTTACACGGTTCATATAGCGTTATCAGTTTGTTGGAGCATAACAAATTGCGTGCTCTATTAAAAGCTCTTTCCTGGCTGTCCCCCCAGACCCAATCGCGACCTTTGCATCGGAGCAAGTGTAGCGGCTCCAGCAGCGTGCTCAATTTGGGAAGAAAGTTACCAAAATAGTTCAGGAGCCCCAGGAACGAACGCAGCTCCATCGTGTTACGGGGTCTGGGTGCTCTCTGGATCGCTTCCGTTTTGGATGCAGTAGGTCTGATCCCGTCTGCTGCTACCCTCCTCCCCAGGAATTCTACCTCTGGAGCTAAGAAGACGCACTTCGCCTTTTTCAGTCGCAGCCCTACCCGGTCCAGTCTACGTAGCACCTCCTCCAGGTTGTGGAGGTGTTCTTCAGTATCGCGATCCGTGATGAGGATGTCGTCCTGAAAAACCACCGTCCCTGGAATCGACTTGAGGAGGCTTTCCATATTTCGTTGAAAGATCGCGGCGGCCGAGTGAATCCCGAACGGACATCTGTTGTACTCAAACAACCCCTTGTGTGTCGTGATGGTGGTCAGCTTCTTCGACTCATTCGCCAGCTCCTGGGTCATGTAAGCTGAGGTCAGGTCTTATTTTGAAAAAGTTTGCCACCGGAAAGCGTCGCAAAGAGGTCCTCCGCTCTCGGTAGTGGGTACTGGTCTTGGAGTGACAGCCGATTGATGGTGGCCTTGTAATCACCACATATCCTGACCGACCCATCCGCCTTGAGCACCGGCACAATCGGGCTCGCCCAGTCACTGAATTCGACTGGCGAGATGATGCCTTCCCTCAGCAGGCAGTCCAATTCGCCTTCTATCTTTTCCCACATCACGTACGGCACCGCTCTGGCCTTGTGGTGTACTGGCCTGGCATCCGGGTTTATGTGAATCACTCCCTTGGTCCCCATGAAAGTGCCGATGCCGGGTTGAAATAGTGAGTTAAATTTGTCCAGGACCTGTGAGCATGATACTCACTCCACAGAGGAAATTGCATTGACATCGCCCCATTTCCTGTTCATGACAGCAAGTCAACTCCTCCCCAGTAGTGCGGGACCGTCCCCCGGGACAATCCAGAGTGGCAACCTGTTCTCCGAATCTTTGTGGGTCCACAGCTGTGCGTCAATCGGCAATAATTTTGGCCTCCTGGCCTTGGATACCCACAACTTGTCGAACTGTTTGATACCCATCAGGGACTGGCTGGCCCCGTGTCTAGCTCCATTAATACTGGGATGCCATTGAGGAGCACTTTCATCATTATCGGTGGTGTCCTGGTGTATGAACTGTATATGTGCTCCACATGAACTCGCTGAACTTCAGCTTCCAGCAATTTCCCCTGGTATTTATTTGGCCTCATAGGGCTTACATCGGGCCCGGGCTCCTCGTACATCAACCTGGCTGCAGGCTTCCTGCACATACACGCCAAGTGACCGCTGACGTTGCAGTTTCTGCAGGTATGTTGCTGATACCTGCAAGCTCTGGCTGGGTATTTGCCTCCACACCTCCAACATGAGCTAGAGGCCCTATTGTTGGAAACAAAAGGTCCATTACCAGTTGATCATCTATGACTGTCTCTGTAACTGTCCCGAAGCGCACCAATAACAGGAGTTGATGGCCCCATTACTGGCCGCATTGTCCATTGCAAGGACATGAATCGCTGTTCAGCTAGCCATTATCTCTGTTGACAGAGAGAGAGACAGAGAGACAGAGAAACAGGAAGAAAGAGAGAGTGAGAGAGACAGAGACAGAGTTTGTGAGCGAGACGGAGAGAGAGAGATGGAGAGAGAGACAGAGAGAGAGAGAGCCAGAGAGAAAGAGGCAGGGAGAGAGACAGACAGAGACAGAGAGAGAGAGAGAAACAAAGAGAGAGACAGAGAGAGAGAGAGAGAGAGAGACGGAGAGACAGACAGAGGGCGAGAGAGCGAGAGTCAGACAGAGAGAGAGAGAGAGAGCGAGAGAGAGACAGAGAGAGAGACAGAGAGAGACAGAGAGAGAGAGACGCACAGAGACAGAGAGCGAGAGAGACAGTAACAGAGAGACAGAGAGAGAGACAGACAGAGGGAGAGACACAGAGACAGAGAGAGAGAGACAGAGAGAGATGGAGAGAGAGAGAGACAGAGAGAGAGAGAGACAGAGCGAAAGAGAGAGTAAGAGAGACAGAGAGAGAGAGTGTGAGAGATGCAGAGAGAGAGAGACAGAGAGAGAGATGGAGAGACAGAGAGAGAGAGAGAGAGAGAGGGAGAAAGACAGAGACAGAGAGAGAGAGACGGTGAGAAAGAGAGAGAGAGAGAGAGAGTCAGACAGACAGAGAGCGAGACAGAGAGTGAGAGAGAGAGAGACAGAGAGATAGAGAGGCACAGAGAGAGAGAGAGAGAGAAAGAGAGAGAGAGAGAGACAGAGAGAAAGAGAGAGTGAGAGAGACGGAGAGAGCAAGAGACAGAGAGAGAGGGATGGAGAGAGAGACAGAGAGAGAGGGAGAGAGACAGACTGAGAGAGAGAGATGTAGAGACAGAGAGAGAGAGAATGACAGAGAGAGAGAGACGGAGAGACAGAGAGTGAGAGAGACAGACAGAGAGGGAGACAGAGAGAGAGAGACAGAGACAGAGAGACAGAGAGAGAGAGACAGAGAGAGACAGAGAGAAAGAGAGACAGAGAGAGTGAGAGAGATTGAGAGAGACAGAGAGAGTGTAATGTCTGTAAGCTTGTAATATTTGTAGCTCCACACTGTGGATGTGGACGTATTGTGTACTGCAAATGCAGGGTTAATAATTAAACAGAACCAGACAGATTTACGGTGGCTTCTGAGAGAGCTGCCTGCCATGGTAGGAGCTGTGTGTGCTGTGCTCTGTGAAAATATCATGTTTGACGGCGAGATGGGATTTTTCGGATGATTTAAAGCTTTAATTTTGTTGGGGAAGGATTCAGCCAGCCGACAGAGAGATTTTGGAAGTTTCTGACTTTGGAAAAAGCTAAAAAATCCTAGGTAAAATACAGCACATGGTGTGAACAGCTAGAGATTAAAATGACAGGTGTAATTGGACATTTGGGGGAATATAGACATGACCGGAAACATTTTAGAAACATAGAAACATAGAAAATAGGTGCAGGAGTAGGCCATTCGGCCCTTCTAGCCTGCACCGCCATTCAATGAGTTCATGGCTGAACATTCAACTTCAGTACCCCATTCCTGCTTTCTCGCCATACCCCTTGATCCCCCTAGCAGTAAGGACCTCATCTAACTCCTTTTTGAATATATTTAGTGAATTGGCCTCAACAACTTTCTGTGGTAGAGAATTCCACAGGTTCACCACTCTCTGGGTGAAGAAGTTCCTCCGCATCTCGGTCCTAAATGGCTTACCCCTTATCCTTAGACTGTGACCCCTGGTTCAGGACTTCCCCAACATTGGGAACATTCTTCCTGCATCTAACCTGTCTAACCCCGTCAGAATTTTATATGTTTCTATGAGGTCCCCTCTCATTCTTCTGAACTCCAGTGAATACAAGCCCAGTTGATCCAGTCTTTCTTGATAGGTCAGTCCCGCCATCCCGGGAATCAGTCTGGTGAACCTTCGCTGCACTCCCTCAATAGCAAGAATGTCCTTCCTCAGGTTAGGAGACCAAAACTGTACACAATACTCCAGGTGTGGCCTCACCAATGCCCTGTACAACTGTAGCAACACCTCCCTGCCCCTGTACTCAAATCCCTTCGCTATGAAGGCCAACATGCCATTTGCTTTCTTAACCGCCTGCTGCACCTGCATGCCAACCTTCAATGACTGATGTACCATGACACCCAGGTCTCTTTGCACCTCCCCTTTTCCTAATCTGTCACCATTCAGATAATAGTCTGTCTCTCTGTTTTTACCACCAAAGTGGATAACCTCACATTTATCCACATTATACTTCATCTGCCATGCATTTGCCCACTCACCTAACTTATCCAAGTCACTCTGCAGCCTCACAGCATCCTCCTCGCAGCTCACACTGCCACCCAACTTAGTGTCATCCGCAAATTTGGAGATACTACATTTAATCCCCTCATCTAAATCATTAATGTACAGTGTAAACAGCTGGGGCCCCAGCACAGAACCTTGCGGTACCCCACTAGTCACTGCCTGCCATTCTGAAAAGTACCCATTTACTCCTACTCTTTGCTTCCTGTCTGACAACCAGTTCTCAATCCATGTCAGTACACTACCCCCAATCCCATGTGCTCTAACTTTGCACATCAATCTCTTGTGTGGGACCTTGTCGAACGCCTTCTGAAAGTCCAAATATACCACATCAACTGGTTCTCCCTTATCCACTCCCCAATACATTGCCGAATATAAAAGATTTGTTCACAACACTGACAGGTGGTCAGATCTTCTCAAAACTGGATCTTACGAATACCTACTTACAGCTTGAACTAGATGAGGAGTCCAAGTCATGTTTGACTATAAATACTCATCTAGGCCTATATCAATTTAATAGGCTACCGTTTGGAGTGTCTTCCGCCCCTGCCATATTCCAAGGGGTGATGAACCAGATTTTGCAAGGTATTGAAGGGGTCGTATGTTATTTGGATGACATACTAATTTCAGCACCAAATAGGCAAATTCATAATAACATATTGAATGAAGTCCTCAAACGGCTAGAGAAACACAGAGTATGAGTGTCTGCTCATAAGTGTGAGTTATTTAAAAACTCAGTGGAGTACTTAGGGTACAGAGTAGACAAAGATGGTTTACATCCAACCATGGAAAAATTGGATGCAATTAAGAAATGCACCCACTCCCAGGAATGTCACTGAACTTTGTTCATTTTTGGGTCTTTTGAACTATTATGGAACGTTCCTACCAAATTTGGCAACAATATTACATCCACTGAATGAACTTTTGAAAAAACAGGTCCATTGGAAGTGGTCAGAAGAATGCGATACAGCATTCAAGGAGTGTAAAAGCAAATTGGTAGAGAGCACCATGTTAGTTCACTATGAGATATCTAATGAGATTAAACTAGCATGTGATGCCTCTCCATATGGAGTTGGGGCAGTAATCTCTCATGAATCAAGTAGTGGGGAGGAGAGACCAATTGCTTTTGCTTCACGCACTCTCTGCCAGTGAGAGTAATTATGCGCAAATTGAAAGGGAAGCTTTGGCATTAATTTTTGGGATCAAGAAGTTTCACAAATACTTGTATGGTCATAAGTTTACCATCGTTATGGACCATAAGCCCCTGACAGCAATCCTCCATCCAAAGTCCCCAGTTCCAACATTAGCTGCAGCCCGAATACAGAGATGGGCTTTGATGTTTTCAGCATATACATATGATATTGAATATAGACGATCAGCTGATCACAGTAATGCTGATGCTATGTCTAGATTGCCTTCCCCATCACAAGTTACACCCAATAGGGAAGAAGTGTTTTATTTTTCATACATTGATGAACTGCCAGTCACAGCTGAAGAGATTGGTAGAGCAACCAAACGTGACCCAGTGATGTCAAAGGGGTATGAGTATATTGCAAATGGATGGCCAAACCAGGTAGCAGACAAAGATACACATCCATTCTTCATTCGTAGGAATGAATTATCAGTCGATAAAGATTGTATCATGTGGAGTGCAAGAGTGGTTATACCAAATAAATTCAGGTCCAAATTATTAGGAGACCTCCATGCCCAGCACCTGGGAATGTGCTTGACCAAGAGTTTTGCACGCAGTTATTCATGGTGGCCAGGTCTTGATAAAGATATAGAGTACATCGTGAGTCAGTGTACGACATGTCAATCGGTAAGCAAGCAACCACCACCAGTACCATTACAGCCATGGAAATGGCCTCCCAGGGTTTGGCAAAGGCTACATATTGATTTTGCTGAGTTAGAAGGACAACAATTGTTCATTGTGATTGATAGCCATTCGAAGTGGGTTGAGGTGTTTCCAATGTGGAAAATAACAACAAGTAAAACATTGGACATTTTACGAAAATTATTTTCTTCATTTCGCCTCCCTGAAGAAATTGTTTTGGATAATGGATCACAATTTTGTTCAGAAGAATTTGCGCAATTTACGAGCAAAAATGGTGTGAAACATACCAAGGTTCCACCATACCATCCTGCTTCGAATGGTGCAGCAGAGCGCACTCTACAAATTGTAAAACGTGCCCTCATAAAACAAATGTTAGATCCAAATCCAAGGAAACGACAGTTGTCATTGGATCACAAATTGCCTAATTTTTTGATTACATATTGAAATACTCCTCATAAAACTACTGGTAGAATAGCAAAAGAGTTGTTTCTCAAACGACAGCCACGAACCAGATTC